>NC_047106.1:51698307-51938307 GCF_902500255.1 Thalassophryne amazonica
AGCTGTTGCTCAAAGGCCCTGGGAGATGGGAGGTATCGCTGGCGCCATGACCAGGTCCTACGGGCAATAGCAGACACCATCTGTACCAGCATCAACATCAGCAAGGGACAACAACCAACCAAGAGCGCAATTGCTTTTGTCTGAGCAGGGGAGAAACCTCAGCCCTCCAAGAAAACTCAAGGGGGCCTGCTTATAACAGCAAGAGACTGGCAGCTCTTGGTCGATCTGGGGAGACAGTTGCGATTCCCGGACAACATCGCAGCTACGACGCTCCGTCCAGACATGGCGTTGATGTCAACGTCCAGCCGACAGGTGGTGCTCCTTGACCTAACAGTTCCCTGGGAGGACAGAATGGAGGAAGCCCAGGAGAGGAAGAGAGCAAAATATGCAGAGCTTGTGGCTGAGTGCTGGAGGAACGGTTGGAATGCCCGCTGTGAGTCAATTGAGACTGGGCTGCAGGGGCTTTGCAGGCAGATCCCTACACCGCGTCCTTGGACTCCTTGGGATTTGCGGACTGCAAAGGCGAAGAGCCACAAAGAACATCTTGGAAGCAGCTGAGAAGGCTTCACGGTGGCTCTGGTTGAGGAGGGGGGAGGTGTGGCGTAGTGCGCTACCTGGACACAAGTCAGGGGACTGATCACCCCCGGCTGGGTCGCCCGAGTGAGGGTGTATGACTAAGACCCGAAACACCCAGTGATCTCGGGAGAGTCACTGAAGATGTGTCCAGGTTGCACCACTAGGTGTATTGCAGGTCTATTGCAGGATATATATATATATATATATATATATATATATATATATATATATATATATATATATATATATAACCCATATAGGCTCGGTCTCCCACGTGCCTTTTGGCAAACCGATGACACTTCATACAGTAAAAATAAAGGGACCATCCCAACAATATATCTTTTTATGAAGAAAATCCAGTGATGGCTTGAAGGACAGAGCAGCTGTATTGTGACGAGATAACCCTTTGTTCAATTCCTCCTTAGATAGATAACACTTTGAGGCATCCTCCAGCGAGAACTTTAATCCCCTGTGTTGCTCACAGTGTACAGTTGAGCGCTTTGCATGGCAGAATGCTGAGATCGGTGTATGTGAATGTGAAGCATCTCTGCAAAGAGCTTTGGGTGCCTGAATCAGATGGAGGAGCATGATACAAATGCTGTCCATTTATTCAGTTTCAGTTTTTCAATTTATTTTCATTTGTATAGTGGCAAATCACAACTAAGTTGCCTCAAGGCGCTTCACACAAGTCTGACCTTACCAACCTCTCAAGCAAGCACACAAGCAACAGTGGTAAGGAAAAACTCCCTCTGATGATTTGAGGAAGAAACCTTAAGCAGACCAGACTCAAAGGGGTGACCCTCTGCTTGGGCCATGCTACTGACACAATAGCTTATACAGGAAATTTTGGGAGATTTTGGGAGTCCATGCTGGTGCACAAGATGGGAGGCCTGCAGAAGAAAAACACCCACTCCCACCTCTGGATGGAGTCGCACCTTAAACAGAGAGATAAAAAATAACAGAGTAGAAAAACAACAAATACAGTCTAATTTATCAACATTTAGCAGCAAGAACAAAGAATAAAAGAAATAATAAGGTGATCGCCAGCCACTACCCTAAGCTTCACTAAAGGACCCAGACTTTAGATAAAGTTGAGGCCACAGCTCCCTCTGTTTATTAATAAAATAAATTTAAAACGGTAGAAAGCATAGTACATGTGAGATCAGATTTTACGGTTCTGCTACTAGCCTATAAAATTGTTTACAGTCTGGCACCTCCCTACCTAGCTGACCTAATTAAACCCTACATACCAGCCCGGGCTTTGTGTTCTCAGGGTGCAGGACTACTTTGCGTCCCTAGGGTGAATAAAATGTCTGCGGGTCACAGAGCTTCCTCTTATTGTGCCCCTGTGCCCCAGACTTAAGACACACTTATTTTCCCTTTCGTATGGCTAGCATACTGGCATAGTATGTTACTATGCTTTTTACTCTTTTAAATTCATTTTATTAGGAAACGGAGCGTGCCGTGGCCTCAAATTTATTCAATTCTGGGCTTAGGGCTAGTGGCCGGCAATCATCTTAGTATTTCTTTTGTTCTTCTTGTTACTTAATGCTGACAAATTATACTGTATTCGTTGTCTTTCTGATGCCTGATTCGTTTTTTTTTCCTCTCTGTTTGAGGTGCAGCTCCATCCAGAGATGGGTGTGATGTCTGTTTCTGAAACTCTCCTGTCCTGTACACTGGCAACATTTCCTGTATATTTGTTTTGTGAATTGTGTTGTAATTTGTGTCAGTAGCATGGCCCAAGCAGAGGGTCACCCCTTTGAGTCTGGTCTGCTTCAGGTTTCTTCCTCAGAGGGAGTTTTTCCTTAACACTGTCGCCTGTGTGCTTGCTCTGGGGTTGGCAAGGTTAGACCTTACATGTGTGAAGCACCTTGAGGCAACTGTGTTGTGATTTGGTGCTATATAAATGAAATGAATTGAACTGAAATTGAAAATGGGTGTAATGTGGTCAAACTTTCTGCTTCCTGTGAAAAGTCTGGCAGCAGCATTTTGAACCAATGCTGACTCCTAATTTTGACCAATTTTGATCAAAATGCTAATGCTGGACTGTGGTAAACCAGAAAATAGAATATTGTAGTAGTCCAATCTGGAAGAGACAAACGCATGAATCAGGGTCTCAGCATCAGCCATAGACAGGATGGGACGAATCTTCGCTATATTTCGCAGGTGGAAGAAAGCAGTCCTCGTAATATCTCTAATGTGGAGGTCAAAGGACAATGTAGGATCAAAAATTACCCCAAGGTTCCTCACTTTGTCAGTGTGATGTATGACACACGAGCCTAGGCTAAGCGTTAGCTGGTCAAATTGATACCTATGTCTCACTGGACCAAGGACCATCATTACAGTCTTTTCAGGGTTTAAAAGTAGGATATTGCTAGACATCCACCTTTTCACTGATGCAAGGCAATCTTCTAAGGATTTTATGTGGATGAGATTACCAGCAGTTATCACCATGTATAACTGAGTATCATCAGCATACCAATGATAGGTAATCCCAAAATGCCACAATATGTGCCGAAGGGGTGCTATTTAACGGGAGAAAAGTAGGGGGCCTAAAACAGACCCCTGTGGAACCCCAAATTTCATGTCACTAAAGTTAGAGGTAGTGTTATTGTACAAAACACAGTGAGAAAGACTGGTCAGGTATGATGTTAACCATGCAAGGGCATTGCCAGTAATCCTAAAATGATTCTCCAGTCTATGGAGTAGAATATAGTGATCCACAGTATCAAACGCAGCACTCAGACCTAACAGCACCACAACCATAGTGGTGTCTGAATCCATTGCAAGAGCATTCACCACTTTAGTGAGAGTTGTCTCTGTGGAGTGATATTTTCTAAAAGCGGACTGCAGTGGTTCAACAAAGATTATTCTTAGTAAGGTGGTCCACAAGCTGCTGTGAAACCACTTTTTCTAGAATTTTAGAGCAAAATGATAGATTTGATATTGGCCTATAGTTTTTCAATACACTAGGGTTAAGATTAGATTTCTTAAGTAATGGTTTAATCACTGCAGATTTGAAACATTTGGGAACAGATCCAAACGTTAATGAGAGATTAATCATTTCCAGCACAGTCGGCACCAAGAGTGGGCCACAGGTCCTTAAACAGTTTTGTTGGTATAGGATCAAATAAACAGGTTGTGCTTTTTGTAGATGTTACAAGTTTCATCACCACGCCTAGTATGATACTATCAAATTCTGTAAATCTAGGTAAAATCTAAGTGATGGCTCACTTATAGCAGGGTGTAGTATCTGAGTTAAGGCATGCTGGGATATGTTTAATCTAATGTCATCAATTTTCTTCTCAAAATAATCCAAGAAATCTTGTGCTATAAAAGGAGAACAACTTACAGGTGGCTGTCCATGAATAAGTGTTGCCACTGTGTCAAACAAGAACTTTGAGTTATGCTTATTTTTGCTGATCAAATCTGAGTAATAGGTCCGCTTTGTAGCCAATAGTGCATGCTTATAGTTTATAGCTTATAGAATTTGGAGTATGGGCCAGGGTTGGTTTTTATTGTGACCTTGGCAATACGTAGCATTGTGGGCAGAGTGGAGAATCAGATGTTCAAACAAATTATATTTATGACCCCCAACAACTAAACTAAACCTAGATTCATAGATAAGAGCAACACCCCCACCTTGCTTCGGATCACGAGGGACGTGACTAAATGTGTATGACGGTGGGCAGGCCTCATTTAAGGGGAGGACGGCTGTAGGTTTAAGCCAGGTTTCACATAACCCAATCATATCTAAGTGGTGATCCATAATTTGATCATTAATCAACAGTGGTTTTGAGGACAGTGACCTTATGTTAATAACACCCAGACTGAGGACCTCAGTGGGGTTAATAGTTGGGCTGTTTGCATTTAGGGGTGGTTCCAGAGTTGTATATATAAGATGCCTGGAAGTAGGCTTGGGTTTGAGACATTCCACGCGGGTTGTAGGTAGCAAACACAAAATATTTGATATTGCTGGAACGGCCAGCGGAACATCCTCAGTTTCACGTCATCCAATGTAGTAATGGGTATTAAGTTTGCAAAGCATAGCCCGCTATGATTTTTATGTACACATCTGCAGAAACAGACCACAGTCTCAACTGGATGAATTTCCTTCCCTACCACATAAATTGCACTGTCACCATAGTGGATTTTCTGCACTGATTTCCCTGCTAAGCCAATGGATTCTACAACCACATTTGTTATAAGCCTTGCATGGTCTCTAATCACCTGCTCCATGGCCTGCTGTAAATTCCTAATGTTACCCTCCCTGTAGAGCTCTATCTATGTTCGTAGACAAGATGGCGGCGCCTTCCCTAGCAGGGTGAAGGCATCAGCCCCAAAACAAAGGTCAGTTATCAACAAACTAAAGCCTTGCTGTCTACAAAATTGCGCCAGCCACTTATTTAACAATGTCAGCCTGCGAAACACCTCGTCATTACTCCGGGAGGGGAGGGGGCCAGAGACTATTAATTGATTCTGACACATCTTTCTGCCAAGGTCACAAGTCCTCTCTATGTCCATTTTTGTGACCTCGAAGTGCTTCATCCTGACATCATTGCTGCCGACGTGAATAACTATGTGGCTATATCTAGTGTCATGTTCCTTTGTCTGTCTACCCTTCTGCAGCATCAGCACCCTAAGATGGGAGGCAATGTAGGGAGTTCTGGCCACAAGAATACATTTAACGTCAGCCGGCGTTATTAAATGTGAGTTTTCTGCATCATGGAATAACTTGTGTGTCTTGGTGGGCATATGTTTTGAACATTTCAAGTGATGTCAGTGCATGTCTGATCTCCAACAGAGGTGTAGTTAGGGGTGGATTTTGTGGAGAGATATTCCAAAAAGTAACATTTGGTCTTTTTGAAACTTTGATCTAAAGTAGCAAATAAGCCAACAATTTACTCTTTCCTTCAGCAGATGACTCTTTTAAAATGCTCAAAACAAAAATGGAAGATTTTTCATTAAATGGTTGTTTCTAATTGAAACATCTGCTTTGAAAATGAATCACTATCTCAAAATAATATAAAAAAAAATTACCTCAATTTACTCTTTAAAAATACTCAAAATACTAAATGAAAATATTACTTCATTGTCAGTTCACTTGAAAAGCTAAATAAAACAGTTACTTGACATAAACTGTTTTAAAATGCTCAAAACTCTTAATGAAGTAGCTGTCATTCAGTTTTGAAGCACTTGAAATCCCAAATGAAGTAACTGCTTTTGAAAACAATTCACAATTTGGAACCACAGTGAAACAGGTGCTTAAAAAACCATGACTCGGTCGGTCTCAAAACTCTCAAAACTAAACTAAATACTTAAGAATAAATTAAATAGTTTCATCAGGAAATGTTTACTGTTTCATAATACATTAAACACTAAATAAAACATCTGTTTCATAAATTCAGTTTCAAATACCTAATGAAGCAATTGCTTCAGAAAATTGTTCACCTTCTCTAAAGCCTAAATCAAACATTTGTTTTGGAAAATGAGCCCTTGTTTCAAAGAACTCAAAACACAAACACTAAATGAATCAAATATTTCAGAATCTAGAATTTTGAAATGCTTGAACACTAAATGAAACAGTTTCTCCAAAATGATTCACTGTTACAAAAAACCAGTGCAGCTGTGGCGTGGAGCCACAAGACTTAACACTCTTTAATAGTGTACGAAAATACAGATTCCCCAATTAGTTAGGTGTTGACATTGTGTTTATTCATTGTGTTTATTTGGGACAATTGCCTATGAATAATAAAAGGTGTTTGCTTCTCTCCATCTGTCCACACCCAGTAACACCCCAACTGACGAGAATGTTATTAACACACTTTTAACTTAAATTAAGCTCCACTTCAGGCCTCAGGCAATAAAAAGTATCATGCAAAATATTTCTCAGTGTCCATTGTGTGTGTTCTTGTGCGCTCCCGTGTGCACACAGTTGTGATTAGTGCACGTCAGTGGAACCATGAGTATTGTAATGGATGAGGCCGGTGAGCGGTCCCCAGTGAGAACCTGTGGTGGATAAAACCCGCCTTTCCCCATGTGCAAACAGCCACTCTGAGCTCCAACCGCAGCAGCTGGAACGTGGATGGTGTCCAGCATTCTGTCTCTGGTTCTATGCAACATAGCAAAGTTATATCTTCAGTTGTCCTCTGGACTTAATGGGTCAACAGGAGCTGCAACTTCCTGTCAGAAAGCGTGTTGGCTGTGTGGAAAATAGTATGAATGGTAAGTGCTGGTTTTGTGATCAATGGTTGTTAACGACGTCGACTGTCAGCTCTGACTTTTAAATGCTCAAGATAAAATTGTGACTAAAGGCAAAATTAGGTTCAAATTTAGTAAAAAAAAAAAACTATTGCACAAACCCAGTTGTTTTCTGACCAGCCAAACACTGATTACCTTCCAGGATGGTAATACGGATATATTTCCTCTCCTCAGGTCTTCCGCTGTCTCAGAGCTGTGGACAGTCTCTCCCTTACTGTGCGGTTGATGGTTCCCACTTGGGCTCCAAAGCTCCCCAAGTCAGCGGAGTCAGAGTTCAACTGGAGATGCATGAACTTTGGCGGCAGTTTGATCAGTTGGGCACAGAGATGATTGTTACTAAAGCTGGAAGGTACGACTGGAACAAACAACTAGTTTAACAGTAACAGTCATTATGAGCAAAAACAGCTCAACATTCACTGGTTCCATCATCTGTCATGTGATACTATGATACAGTTATATGTAAACATTTGGGCACCCCTGATGATTTCCATGATTTTCCTTTATAAATCATTGGTTGCTTGGATCAGCAATTTCAGTTAAATCTATCATATAGCAGAAAATAGTGATATTTGAGAAGTGAAATGAAGTTTATAGGATTTACAGAAAATGTGCAAAAATTCTTTAAACAAAATTAGACAGGTGCATAAATTTGGGCACCCCAACAGAAAAAATAGATCAATATTTAGTAGATCCTCCTTTTGCAGAAATAACAGCCTCTAAACGCTTCCTATAGCTTCCAGTGAGAGTCTGGATTCTGGTTGAAGGTATTTTGGACCATTCTTCTTTACAAAACATCTCATGTTTGTTGGTTTCTGAGCATGGACAGCCTGCTTAAAATCACACCAATTTTCAATAATATTCAGGTTTGGGGACTGAGATGGCCATTCCAGAACATTGTACTTGTTCCTCTGCATGAATGCTTTAGTAGATTTTGACCAGTGTTTAGGGTCGTTGTCTTGTTGAAAGATCCAGTCCAGACGCAACTTCAACTTTTGTCACTGATTCATGAACATTGTTCTCAAGAATCTGCTGATATTGACTGGAATCCATGTGATCCTCAATTTTAACAAGATTCCCAGTACCTGCACTGACTACACAAAATCTTTGTTTTCAGGTCATTTGAGAGTTGTTTAGAGGCTCCCATGTTGCCACTCATTAGAAGAAATGCAAAGAGGGGAAACATTTGTAAATGGCCACCTTAAATACCCTTTCTCATGACTGGATTCACTTGTGTAAGGAGATCAAGGGGCATTGAGCTTACCAAACCAATTTTGTGTTCCAGTAATCACTGCTAAATGTATTAAAATCAATAAAATGACAAGGGTGCCTAAATTTATGCACCTGCCTAATTTTGTTTAAATAATTATTTCACACTTTCTGTAAATACTAGAAACTTCATTTCACTTCTCAAACATCAGTGTGTTTGTCTGCTATATATTTAACTGAAATTTCTGATCCAGACAACCAATGATTTATAAAGGAAAATCATGAAAATTATCATTGATGCCCACACTTTTGCATACAACTGTACGACCTCTGGTTATTATTGCTGATCCAGCACAACTGGATTTTGAAAATGTGTTGGACAAACTGTCAAGAGGCAGCATGAAATGACAGACAGCACCAGTCAAAAGTATGGACACACTCTTGAATGGGAAAGTGTGTCCAAGTGTTTGGCTGCTCGTGTAACCAACACATTTACTGACAAAAAATTTGTTTTTCTTGTTTATATCCTGCAGAAGAATGTTTCCAACATTCCAGGTGCGAATCTCTGGGATGGATCCTGCAACTGAATATATTCTGCTTATGGACTTCATCCCTGTTGATGATAAGCGATACAGGTGAGACACACGAGGCACAGCGGCCCAACCTCCAGAGTGTTAACTCTGACTTTTTCCCCAACTCAAATATTGTATTTGTGGCATTTGCACCCATTTTTTTTTTCAAACCCTTCATTACACAGGTTACACAAGTTAAGGTTAAAGATGTGCATCTTTGTGCCGTGTTCATGATTTGTCAAGAAGTCAGATATTTCATGCTGCAACTTGGACAAATCAGTTTGAGCTAATGGTCAGGCTGCATTTATTGCTTGGAAACCCAGGTGGAAATTCAATGCTCTGATTCATCCGACTTCATGTCAACAAGTACAGTCATGGTGTCCGCTGTCATGACTGTTAAGACAGTAACTTTACAAATGCAGTTTAATTACTTTCTACATGCCATTTTATTTGTATATGTCTGCATTTGTACCAGTTTTTACAAAGATGTGTCCAATAATTGATGTCACTGAGTCAAGACTACAAATAAAAATACACCCACCTCAGACATTTTCCATCTTGTTCACCCACAGCATCCACTTCCACTTCCATTGTTTTTTCTCCACTGATGATATGAACATGTGCTTTTTGGAACTCAGACGTTGTACCAGTAAGACTGAGGAAACTAGACCGGTTAAAGATTTAATCCATAGTGATACTGTACAGAAAGTTAGAACGGTCTTTGGGGCTGATCACTGTCTTGACTGTGAAGTGGCAGGTTGCTCTGCCTCCAGTGTCAGACAGGGACCAACTGGTGGCGGTGGGGTGGAGGAGGTCACATTTCTGGTTGGCAACTGCAAACAGGATAAATTTAAGTGACAACTTGCATCTTTAAACAATGTGTATGTTTCCTATTGGTTGTGAGTTGATGACTAAGATGAGGACAAGGTGAATCTGAATAAAAACTTTGAGAAACTGAGTCTTCCTGGTAGTGCTTGCACCAAGCTACAATTCTTAAATTGGGTTTATCAAATTTACCATCATCTTAAATGCAGCATTGACAACTGTGCATGAAACATGAATAGAAATTATAAGAATTATAGGATATGCAAAGATAATAATTAAATAAGGTTACTGGTTAACTAATTAAAAACAATAAAAATGTCTTAAGATTATATTTAAAATACTCACCAGACTGTAACTCTAGTTTTGGCAGATTTGGGGAGAGAAGGAAGCTAAAGGCACCTTGACACTTGTACAAATCTGATCCCCGCACTGGCAAGCAATCTTGCGTGCCAATGAGTAAACCCATCGTAACGTGTTGTAAACTGTGCATGAACTGTGCACGGCTGCATGGAAGTATACAAAGAAAACTGACATTTTCAAAACTTCTGGCATGCATTAATTTTGTGAATTAGTTGTGAACACTGCGCAACCTATTCGAAAACACTACGTGTCGATGCGTTTCATTTCACGCAGGGCATCTGAATGATTATGTTGATACATATATAATAAAAATAATTCTACAGATGCAATATCTAACTCATAAGAAGGAATGAAAATGCAACTGTTTACCAATCCATTACAAAATATATATTATAAATAGTTAGCTTTGAGAGAAGATTCCAAATGCGTTCTCCACTGCACGATGCACATGACACAACCTGCAGCTGTAAATAATTTCTCTGTGATTCTGGGAGCACTGAGAACATGGTTTCATCAGCCACATTTGGAGAGCAAATGCATTACCGTAATGATTATTTTAGATAGTGTGGCATGCAGCGGGACAAAGTGGGATGCATTGGCATGACGAATTGCATGGCAATGCAGGAATCAAATTCGTGCAAGTGTCAAGGTGCCTTAAGTATGAGGAAAAACTCTGACTTGCTGACTTCTTTTTCACTTTTTAGGGCCCCTTCACACATAGTATGAATATGTACAACTCAGGGCGACTTACGGCAGAAGAGTTCGTATGATCGAACCACACAAACATTGAGCCGACGGGCAGGCGTGCACGATGCCTCTGCAATGGTTTGTGCATGCGACGGTGTCTTTTGAGCAGGAACACAGTGCAAGCAGCTGCACCACACTGCGCCGCTGATGTGGAGAACAATAAAATAAAAACCAGCTGTACAATTAGCGAATATCACCGGGTTGGTATAAATAACAGGATTCAAACCCATAAGCTCTGATTACCAGATGGGAAACTTTACCACTGCACTAACATCACTGGCCTGTAATCAGTGTCAAAAAATTCCTGAAATCAATAAGTACATGAAGGAGGTGTGCTTTGTCCGGTCGCTGCAGCCTGGCGCAAAGAGGAAAGATATTTTATATATTTCCACATGGGGACAGCAGGCAGGATACGCACCTCACAGAGGAATGTTGTAAGTTCATGTCCATGTACATGTTCATGTACAGCTGCAGCTGTGAGCAGACAGCACCCCCATCCGTTCAGTGCCCAGACCAAGGTGTCACTCTGTGTTATGTGGTAATTCATCTTCATTATTTATGTAATTGCGTATGTAGGTATTGTCATAATCAGTGGCGGCTGGCCCATAGGGAGCGCTCAGGCGCTGCCCTCCTAGATGTGGAGGGGAAAAGTCATAATATATGTGCCTACATGTAATATGAATGATTAAAACAACACTTCCTCCAACTGACTCTCATTCAACAGTGCATTTCCACTGACAGAAGCAGAGAACGTATCATTCCTCGTCTTGGGCGATCATTCAAAGCGCCCTTGAAGTGCAGCGAAATAACCAATTGTATGTAGTTGCTAGGGAAAATTAATAAATATTTGGCAAATCAACATTGCCAACATTAATGGCTTTGGGGCGCCGGAATTTTAGCCCTTGCTACAAAAATGCAGGAACGTTAGATTACAGTCAGTGATACACGTGACGCTGCAGCTGCTGCTGTCAGTCAGGAAGAGATGATGGTGACGACGACGTTTGGGTTATATTTATTTATTTTATTTTGTCTCCGTGTGTTTTGCTGGAGTAAGTTGAAGAACTCTTCGGAGGTTTAAAACGGGACAAACTAATCAAATCAATGACACCAAAGTTTGGCGGGGATCCTTTTGGAGGCGCATGGAGGTGCGCACATCAGATCTTTCTCGTGGTTTAATGCCAGTTGCACATCCCGGTTGGAGGAGAGACGTTTTTCTGACTCGTTATAAACCGTGTCAGGCTTCATTCACACTGTCAGCGCGCACACGTCACGGAGGCTGCTGATCTGCGCTCTTTACTGCGGGGTGGAAAGGAGCGCATCCACCTCTGCCAGCTGCGGACTGACTCCTCTGGATCCTCTTCAGCTCAGGTGAGCTGACGAGCTGCTCGGATTTATTCCCGAATGTTGCTCCTGGTGTGGAAACGAGGATGAAAATTTAAGATAAAACGAATAAGTGATGTTTTTTTTGTTTGTTTGGGGTCAAAGCTGTGATCTTTTTTTGGGACAGCAGACCAGTTATAATGGTAATAGGGGAGGCCGGGGCTGTTTGTAACAGTGTTTAAAGCTGCAGCCATGCTGGCATTTTGATTTCACTTTACACGTTATGAGGATCAGTTCACAGAAGTGAAATATTCTTTGGAGTATTCCACAGTCTAAAACAAATTATTTGCTCAGTTTAAAAACAAAACAAAACCCTAAAATAGCAATTTGCATGTTTTTTTAAAGAAATTCTAACTCAGCCACTGAGTTCACACTTATAGTAAGACAAACCCAAGTTTAGCAACGCATTTAATTAAGTGGTTTTGTAAACTTAATTTGCTTTGTCCTCTACACTGTTAATTCATTTTAACCAGTTTAATTTAAAGGTTTTGGTGTTATTAGTTAGTCAAGTGATTTAAGTTTTTCAAGCTTCTTTAGTTTGCCTCCATTCCATTCAGTAATGTTCATGCAAAATATTACCTTAATTTTCTCTTGCTCTCTCTCTCTCTCTCTCTCTCACACACACACACACACACACACACACACACACACACACACACACACACACACACACACACACACACACACACACACACACACACACACACACACACACACACACACACACACACACACACACACACACACACACACACACACAAACTTTCTCTCTCTCTCTCTCTGTGGTGTGAACATTGTAGTATGTACATAATGTTCTTTTGTCAATTGAAGAATTTTTCCATATTTTGAAAGAGTGTAAATTTGGTGATATTTTCTATTTTGTTAAGGTCGGTGTCATTGTGAACCCCAGGATCTGTTTGTCTGATGATAATGGCAGTGCAGTACAGTTTGGTGTACTATGTGTGTAATTGGTGTCAAATGGTGAAATGTTCTTTGCTCAAGAACTTGAGTGTTGTATTTGATACTGTTCCTTTCCAAAGTAGAAATGGGGCCTAATATAGCTGTAAATGGTTATCTTTATCTGTAAAACTGCTGATTTTGAGAAGGACATGAAATGATTATTGTGGAATTGTAGTAATTTTCCGACTGTTCACTTGAATGCCTGTACTGGACAAGGCAAGGGAATCTATTGGCACAGCAGCCCCACCAAGACTGTTTTTCACCAGCCGCCACTGGTCATAATTATTTATATAACTGTCCTGGCGGTGGTTTCTGTGCCCTTACGAAAAAATCTATAGGTAATTCTATAGGCATGACCTATAGGCTGTTATAGGCTAGTCTATAGAACTTCCACAGACAAGCCCATAGAGCAACCTATAGGCTTCCATAGAAAAACCTATAAGTGCCTGTAGGCAGTTGGGACGTTTCGCCCATAGGATCTCTATAGGATCCTATAAAACACAGCGGATACAACCAGATCTGCATTGATATTTTGGCACAGGTTTTACGCTGGATGCTCTGTTACCTGGAGAAACACACAGCCGCTGGTGTTCCAAGAGGTCTCCCATCCAAGTACTAACCAGGTCCCACACTGCTTAGCTTCTGAGATCTGACGGGATCAGGCTGACACAGAGCAGATCGGCTGCATGGGCTTATGTAAATAACGGGTGTTTTTTCATGGTTTGTAATGTGTGCACTGAGCTGTCATCCAGCTGTCAGTGTGCTGTGACCTCGCTGTCCGGCCCCCATGTGATCAGATCTATACATACATATAAGCATTTTATGGAAGTGTGCGAGACACATGCACCACATGTGTGTGGCTTTTCCACAGTCGTAGGGCACTTAGATAAATTTCATATCCAGCTCGACAGTGACCGTCTGCTGACTGTTTTTGTGCTGATCGTGTGAATGGCTACACATTTTCTAAGTGCCAAAGGAGCGGTGTTAGATGTTCATGTGTGTCTGCTGGAATTTGGCCAACACCTGCTACGGGAGGGTTCAATGGGCTCTCACAGGGCACACTCTGTCTTTCAGCCGCTGGTGTGCACAATAGTTGTAGCAACAGGTGTATGAGGTGTTGGAGGCAGCTACGATTTTACACGTACTGCATACGATTCCTGCTTCATGCGCAATTTGAACAAATTAGCACTATGTGTGAAAAAGCCCTAATTTAGGACACAAAGTAAGTTTGCCGTGTGCATGAGCTGTGCACAGCATGGCAAGGCACCTACAGTTCTACAAGTTCTGTGAGATAAAAATGCTTGTGCAAAAAATGTAGCATTTTATGTTAATTATGAACCTTAAAAGATGAAATCTGGACCAATTAAACACTTGTAACACTATTGTGGGACATATCCAAGAATAGAACACAGCAGTAAAAAATTCCAGAAGAGAAAATCCACATGCAACTCATGCTGAATCCTGGATGGTCTAACTTGTAATCAGTCAGTAGTACTGTTTATGTTTATTGCATTTATGTTAGCGTCTATGCTAACAGGAACCCCGGTGCCTGCACCGGAGAAGCATTACCACATCGTAGTGAAGCTACTGTTCACGATTAAGTGAAGTGTTTGTCTTGCATCATGTTGATAACAGTCAGCCTGCGATCAATATATGAGCACAATGCTTCAAGTGAAGTGTGATGCTGTGATGAAGTCTGATTACAGTGCTGGTATGAGAAAAGGAAAAAACTGACAGCAAAATAGGGAGACTTAAACTGTATATGCAAAACGTTCAGGGGAGTTGGGAAAACCGGACACCAGTGCCGAATTATAACATTCAAGAACTCCCACGTGCCTTCTGACAAACTGAGACATACATATACATTCTTTTAACTCTAGATTTCTATGTGTCACCCCCCTACTGAATGGATAATAATGGATAAGAAGCTGCCCATAGGTAGACTTGGGTTCCAGTCCCACTCAGGCTACCTGTCTGTGTCCTTGGACAAGACACTAAAGCTGCATTGTCTCAGTTCACCCACTTCAGGCTTCACATGACTTTACAACTTCTCTTTCAAACATTTAAATATGTGCGTGCATGCATGGGTGTCTGTGTGTCAGATATGCATTTCACAGCTCATCCTGGTTGGTGGCAGGGCGTGCAGATGTTGCAGCACCGAGCAGGATGCATTTCCACCCAGACTCACCTGCCCGTGGCACCCAGTGGATGAAACAGACCGTATCTTTTGATACTCTCAAACTCACCAACAACCTGCTCGATGACAACGGACATGTGAGTCAACTATATCTGTCATTGTTACTTCTGGATTCATAAGAGATACAGAAAACAAAGTGGTAGACATCCTAAAAGTGCACACTGCACTGGTGGGATGTGGTATTACACATCCCATTTTGTGTCTTCCTTCTTCTAGATGATACTGAACTCCATGCATCGATACCAGCCCCGCTTCCATGTGGTGTATGTGGATCCAACCCCCAGCAGCTGCTTGAATCCAAACAGTAACTTCTGCTCATTCTCCTTCCCTGAGACGCGGTTCATGGCCGTCACTGCCTATCAGAACCACCGGGTATGTTTTAACCCCCCCCCCCCCCCCCCCCCCCAAAAAAACAATATAGACAGACTTCAAGCTCAATGTGAGGTCCAAAAGACCATCAGTGCACAATCTGGTTAAATGTGCATGAGCTGTGTGGAACTGTTGCAAAGGAAATGATTGTCTTTTTAATCTGTTTTTCTGTCTTATCCTCTTTCTACAAGATCACCCAGCTGAAGATTGCTAGCAACCCATTTGCTAAAGGCTTCAGAACTACTGACAATCAGAATGGGTGAGCGTAACACTGAACAAATAAATTTAAACAATGACATTTATTCCCATTACTGTACCAAAAAAACAAAAAAAAACAAAACAATTTTGTGAAAATTTTCTAACTAAATTTGTATATTTTTTTTATTTTTTGACAATGCAGATAACATGATCAACAGTCCCCCCCCCCAGAACACACACACATGTGGAAATATGACCATCTTTGAATTAAATTCTTTGTTGAATTAACTGTTGACATCTGGGAAGGCCTGAATAAAGTATATATAGAATATAGACTATTGAAAATTTAGAAAAAAGAATACAGAAGAATATAAATAAATTATATTTAAATTTTAACTTTGAATTGAAAAATGTTTAAAAGGCTCTGTGAAACTGAAAAGGTATCTGAACTTTATTCTCCAAAAGAAAGCACAAACACCACGTATATAAAAAAAAAAAAGAAAGAAAGAAATTGTCACATTTACAACACACAATCCAAATAAATTTTTTTTTTGAAACACATTCTTATACACAGATGTAATTCATCTTTCCACACTGAGTATCAATGAAAAAAAAAAAAAAACTCATTTTTGAACATAATCTGAATTTACAGTCAAAACACAAAATTTATAACATTCTTTAATTTTAACTTTTTTTTATTTTTCATCTACGGATACCTTTTACATTTTCTTGATCTTTTTTAATATACTGCACCTTGAATGTCATTTTCTAGGTTCTATGTATTTGGTCCTTTCACAGAAATGCACCTACCTTATCTGTTTGCTTTTTTTGTTTTGTTTTGTTTAAGCATGATACATCCTTTGAAGGAAGATTATATATTATAAAGATTAAAGTATACTATAAACATATTTTACATAATTTTAGGAGTTTTGTCTATAATTTGTCCAATACTGTAATCAACCAAATTATGAAATTCTATTTCCAATAATTTGACTAATAAAGGGTTTGATGGCTCCAAATTAACTCTTGTTGTAATAATTCGGTGTGTATACAATCAGTAAACAAGTTGACATTTAATTGTTTTAAGCAACTTATTAACTATCAACACTTGAGTCCCCAGTGTCATAGTTATTGAACTTTTTCCAACAGTAAGTTGTTAAAAATAGTGGTGGCACAGCTAACCAAAATGTTACCTTCGATAACTGCTAATCAGCTAACTGAAAAGTTAGCTTTTGTAACGCTAAACCGATCAACCACCAAAACATTTATCGGAAGCTACAGCTAACCAATAACTTTAAGTATTGTCTCCGGTACACTCTCAACTACTAACAAGCCGATTTCGAGTTTTAACATCGCCAATGCTTCTGACTGAATCAATGGCGATCACAAACCCAAACACAGCCAATGACTCGGCGCTTCTGTCTTTGTGCGCCCTGCCCATTACTGTAAGGAAGAGTCATTATCCTTCACAGCATACAGTGGTCCAGCTGTGAGGCAGATGTTTTGAAACGGAAAGCAGGTTTGATTTATGGTTTTGATTTATAAATCAAATTAATCTGGACAGAATAACTACAGTAATATCAACTCTGTCATTTGTACAAAGTGAAAATATAACACATATCTTTTAATTTTAAAATAATGCACTAATTCTGAAGTTTTGAACACAACACACACAGATGCCCAAACGGATTATGTGTAAACTGAGCCTCCGCTCACATTGGTTGATTCATTCATTCTATGTAAAGACCAACACAATTGAATGTAACGTGTGTTGGTGTTTACAAATAAATGTGCTTTTGTAAAATATGTCATTCAACACTGTGTGATATAGCCGGGTGCCAGTAGATGGCATTGTTCTATGCATTTTGACCCATCTACTGAGTTGGGAATGGCACATGGTTGTTGACCTGAATCACAACTTAAACAGACTTTTTGGTTTTACAGATGCCTTCTTTTTTTCTTACAAATAAAAAAAAAGACATATTTTACAAAAGCACATTAAAATATCAACAAAAATGTACCTGTTACGGTCTTTATTATTTTTATTGCAGTGGATATTGATTCTCTTAAATCTATTAACGTTAAGGGTGACTTGGGGAACATTCAGAGGAGGCTGGAACATTGTCAGCTGGCAAGTCTTCCTTTTAGCCCAACAACCGTCCTGGCTATGAATTGGGCTAGGTACTGGCCGCCATCTTGGAGTGAGATTTCCCACTCCTAAATGACCAATAGGAGAGAAACACCAAAGTGAGGCTGACATCAGCGTCTCAGCCGCCAACCAATCACAGGCTAGGAGAGTGAGGCCAGTATCTGGCCCAATTCAGGGCCAGTTGTCGGGCTAGTCTTCATTGTCACATAGAATTAATTTTTAACCTTTGAATGCTGATTTGGTGACAAAATTTTGGTCCCTACAAAGTTAATCATGGTTTGTTTGTTTTTTGCTCACAATAAAAGATATGTTGTGTTGAACTTACTGTTAAGGTCAGGGTAAGGGTCCACAACAGTCAAGTCAATGAAGTGTTTTTAGTGAGGGGGGAAAAATGTTTGTGGTTTTCTGTGCAGTGTGGCCAATGGCAGGCCCCTGACAGTGTGGTGTCCACCAGAGGGCAGAGCTGAACCTCTTACAGCCAGAGACGAGGTGGGACTCAAGAGGCTCTGCCAGTGAGTTCATGTATTTCACACTGTAATATGTGTATCAGTACTTTAAATAGTACATTTCAGTACTTACACAAACCATCAGATCTCCAGTTTATCACCAGGAAATCTGAAAATCCACCCACCCAAACCTGCATCACCACTTCTTCATTAGTAATTACCTGTAACAACAAATCATTATGTTTTCACGAGCTTAGAAAGAGCCCTTCATGAGTACATGGGAGCGGGCCTTCTCATGGAGGCCGCCACGTTGCACCTCCATGTTGACACAGTCGTCCAAAGGGGACATACTGAGATCACCTTTCACATTTTGCAGCGTGGCTGGAAAACTTAAGAAAAAAGAAAAGGAATCAGTAGATGGTCCCCTGTACTCTGTCTACTTACTTGTGTATGCTAACAAATTTGAGAAACCCCATTTTTGTGAAATGGAGGATAATACATATTACTTATTATAACTGAAGGTAAGGGAGCATGAATCCTGACACCAAAGAAGCAAAAATGTGAAGAAAACCAGTATTGTATTCGGTGCTGACATGAAACAATTTGCAATTTGACCACTAGATGGCAGTAATTATGGCACTATTGTAGCTTTATAAATTATATATATATATATATATATATATATATATATATATATATATATGCAGTGAGGAAAATAAGTATTTGAACACCCTGCAATTTTGCAAGTTCTCCCACTTAGAAATCATGGAGGGGTCTGAAATTTTCATCTTAGGTGCATGTCCACTGTGAGAGACATAATCTAAAAAAAAAAAAAAAAATCCGGAAATCACAATGTATGATTTTTTTTAAATAATTTATTTGTATGTTACTGATTGATTAATAATAATAATAACAACCTTTATTTAACCAGATAAAATCCCATTGAGATCGAGACCTCTTTTACAAGGGTGACCTGATCAAGACAGGTAGCAGCACACGTCATAATAGAGGTTAACATCATCAAGAGAATGTTAAATAAAATAGTCATCCCTCAGCCCCAACCAGTCCCAGTAGAAGACTGCCCCTCCCTGAGCCTGGTTCTGCTGGAGGTTTCTTCCTGTTAAAAGGGAGTTTTTCCTTCCCACTGTCGCCAAGTGCTTGCTCACAGGGGGTCGTTTTGACAATTGGGGTTTTTCCGTAATTATTGTATGGCTTTGCCTTATAAAGCGCCTTGGGGCAACTGTTTGTTGTGATTTGGCGCTATATAAATAAAATTGATTTGATTTGATTTTAGTCATTGTTTTGTAACGATGAATTTAAAGACACAGGCGTTGTGCAAAAGAATTCCATTTGTGACCTCTTGAAACAGAGCAGAAAGAATTCAAAGACGTTAACCCAGACAATTTCAGTTCAGATTGGAGGACATTCCAGTTAGAGGGAGCAGAAAAATTGAAAGCTTTCTTTCCCGTTTTAGTGCTGACACGAGGTATATGGAAACTTAATATGTTGTTCGAACGCAGAGTATGGGTTTCTGATCGAGTCTTGTAAACCAGCATCATCCAATATGTATATCACTTCACAATCAAGGAGGGCATGCCAGCTTTAGCATACAACTCACAGTGGTGTGTGAGGCGGCAACAACCAGTGATGAATCTCAAGACACAATAATACAGTGGTGTCAGGGACTGCAGACAACTGGTTGAATTGCACATGTATACGACATCGTCCAGTAAAGGTAGGAAGTTATCAAGAGCTTCCGGACACTTAAGGGGAAACATGACTTATTTCTATAAAGGAAGTCTATCTTTCAATTTCGATTTATTTTCATTTATATAGCGCCACATCACAACAAAGTTGCCTCAAGGTGCTTCACACAAGTAAGATCTAACCTTACCAACCCTTCACCCTTAATTTGGAAATCAAGTGTTTAAGATGGATTTTAAAGGAAAGCTCCGTGTCAATAGTTAATTCATTAGGGCCCCTTCACACATAGTGTTAAAGGAGACCTGCATTGAAAAAAATGCAGTCAGATTTTTTGAACAAAAAATGACTTACATTTACACATGAGATCCTTCTGAATGTAGTAAAGTAAATCTGCAAGACCAGATCTGTCATTCAATGGAGAAATCTTCATTTGAAAATGACAAATTTACAGCTAACATTTAGCCCTCCGCAAATTGTCCCTCTCATCACGGATGCTGCTGAGACGTCACGGACAAGACCCTCTCCCAGCATGCATTGCGCCAACTGAAATTTGTGGATTTACGTCAGTTTGCATCTGCACCTTTTTCTTGTCTTATATGGAAGGATCTACTTTTTTAAAAACTTCATATTGTCTTGCAGCACGTTTGGTGAGTACACATTTCTTTTATTTGTGCTTGAAAATTATTTTGGGGGACTTTTTCATACGCCCGTTTGATTGAGTGGTGTCGCAATGAAAATCTACTGTCTTTTGCCTCCGGTACCATCGCGGGATATGGAGGCGAGACCCGCAAAGAATCCCAGTCATTAAAAATATATAAACCTCTCTCAGCGGCTGTACAAACTGTTTTCACAGAGGGCTAAATTTTAGCTTCAAATTTGTCATTTTTAAACAAAGATTTCTCCACTGAATTACAAATTTGGGCTTACAGATTTACTTTACTGCATTCACAAGGGTCTTATAAATACATATCAGCTATTTCTTTCTGAAATCTGACCACATTTATTTCAATGCAGGTCTACTTTAAGTTTGGTCGACGTCTGGTCGATTACGGCGAAGCATCACAAAACAGTTCAAAATTAGCGCACCACGAAACATTGCGCAGACAGGCAGGCATGCACAAACCCGGTGTGAGAGTTCGTGCACGCGCCGGTGTCTTTCAAGCAGGAACAGTGCGTGGTGCAACACATCATGCCGCTTATGTGTAATAATTAAAAAAATAAATAAAAGCCAGCCGGTACCTGTGGAACCACATTGCGCCACTTATGTGGAATAAATAAAAAATAAATAAAAGCCAGCCGGTACCTGTGGAACCACATTGCGCCACTTATGTGGAATAAATAAAAAATAAATAAAACTAGCCGGTACCTGTGGAACCACTTCGCACCGCTTATATGAAATAAATAAAAAACAAAACCAGCTGGCACCTCTGGGACCACATTGCACCACTTATGTGGAAAAAAGATTATTTCTGATTTCTCTGCATTCAAGACTCGTTTGAATTTCTCCAGACGGCACTGCACAACATCAAAAGCGGAGTGCAAAAATTCAAATGCCTGAGTCATTGAGTTTTAACAACAGTATATTACAGTGTCATCGGCATAAAGATGATAGAAGGTGTTAAAGGTGACTAAGGCATTGTCTTTTATAGTTTCTAGATCAATGTTATCATTTGGAATTTGTTGGGCCAAGATTTTTAAAATAATTATTGAATTCATTTGCTATTTCTAATTTGCTACCACTTTCAACTTTATCTTTAATAAAATGATTTGGAATATTCGGTGTTGTCTTGCCTTTTTGCAAGACTGTGTTTATTACACCCCAAGTAGCTTTTGTGCTTTCTTTATTTTGATCTAACAATTTGCTGTAATAATCCCTCTTTTGTCTTCTTATAATTCCTAATAGTTTGTTTTTATATGTTTTATACATAGTTTCAGCATCTTTTGTTCTTAGTTTAAGAAACATTCTATAAAGGAAGTTTTTTTTTTCTTGCAGGCATTTTTCAGCCCATTTGTCATCCATGGATTATTGATACTTTTTTTTGTTGCTTGAGCACTTATTTTTACTTTTTTACAGTGTTTGTCATAGAGGCTGACAAGTATGTTCATAAATACAACCCCTGGCAAAAATTATGGAATCACCGGCCTCGGAGGATGTTCATTCAGTTGTTTAATTTTGTAGAAAAAAAGCAGATCACAGACATGACACAAAACTAAAGTGATTTCAAATGGCAACTTTCTGGCTTTAAGAAACACTATAAGAAATCAGGAAAAATAATTGTGGCAGTCAGTAACGGTCATTTTTTTTAGACCAAGCAGAGGGAAAAAAATATGGAATCACTCAGTTCTGAGGAAAAAATTATGGGATCATGAAAAACAAAAGAACGCTCCAACACATCACTAGTATTTTGTTGCACCACCTCTGGCTTTTATAACAGTTTGCAGTCTCTGAGGCATGGACTTAATGAGTGACAAACAGTACTCTTCATCAATCTGGCTCCATCTTTCTCTGATTGCTGTTGCCAGATCAGCTTTGCAGGTTGGAGCCTTGTCATGGACCATTTTCTTCAACTTCCACCAAAGATTTTCAATTGGATTAAGATCCGGACTATTTGAAGGCCATGACATTGACCCTATGTGTCTTTTTGCAAGGAATGTTTTCACAGTTTTTGCTCTATGGCAAGATGCATTATCATCTTGAAAAATGATTTCATCATCCCCAAACATCCTTTTAATTGATGGGATAAGAAAAGTGTCCAAAATATCAATGTAGACTTGTGCATTTATTGATGATGTAATGACAGCCATTTCCCCAGTGCCTTTACCTGACATGCAGCCCCATATCATCAATGACTGTGGAAATTTACGTTCTCTTCAGGCAGTCATCTTTATAAATCTCATTGGAACGGCACCAAACAAAAGTTCCAGCATCATCACCTTGCCCAATGCAGATTCGAGATTCATCACTGAATATGACCTTTATCCAGTCATCCACAGTCCACGATTGCTTTTCCTTAGCCCATTGTAACCTTGTTTTTTTGTTATGTGGGCCGCTGAAGAGGAGGTACTGCTGGCCCACCACCACCAGTCGGCGCCCTGCTTGGAGTGCGGGCTTCAAGCATGAGAGGGCGCCAGAGCTATTGGAAGTGACAGCTGTCACCTGTCAACCTCAGCAGCTGTCTCTCATTAACCTCCTTACAAGAAGCGGATCACAACTCCACCTCCTCGCCGAGAAATCATCTACCACAAAGGTAATTTCTCTGCTGACTTATTGATTGTCTAAACTTTGTTCTGTGTGCAGCCGCATTCCTGTGGTGATCCAGAAGAGGGACCAACAGGAGCTGCACGAGAGAAACGTATCTGGAGGTGGAGGTTTTCCCTCCCAGAGACTTTGAGTGTAAAGGTTGCTGGGTGTGAGGACTCACACTCACCTCCTTCTGTGTCTTCTTTGCCAGCAAGTACCAGGCCGACAACGGAGGACAGAGACCACCTGGGAATTCGGGACTTGGCGTGCTCCGGTGTGTTCTTCAGGCCGTTGGTGGTGGAAGCGGTGTGGGCCCCCGGCTCCTCGTTCATCAGAGGTCTCCCTATCTTCGAGCCTGCCCACTGTCCTCTGTATACAATTGGTACCTGTTATTCTGTTTGTATTCCGTGTGTACTTTCGCAACATTAAATTGTTACTCCTTTCTTATCCATTGTCCGTCACCTTGCGCCCCCTGTTGTGGGTCCGTGTTACGACACCGACCCTAACAGATTTCTCGGCCATTCGTCATGGATCCCGAGGGGCGTCAACCACAGCTGAACAGCAATGGGAGAACAAGGAGCGAAGGCGGCAGCAGAGGCGGTGGTAAGTGATCTACAGCGACATCCTTACTGCTTTCACTGCTCAGTTACAGCTGGTAAACCGAGCAAAATGCAGTCCTCAATCGGAGGATGGAGGCTCTCACCGCCAGAGTGGAGCACGCGAGTCAAGCGTCGCTGCAGGTGTCTCCTCCTGCTGGCCGGTGCCTGATAGAGATGTTCCACTGGCCGTTCAACTACCCCCCCCCACCTTCCCCTGAAGCTTACATAAGTCCTCCCGAACCGTACGGAGGCTGTGTAAAACGTGCGCAGACTTCCTAATGCAGTGTTCGCTGTTTTTGCACAGCGTCCAGTTATGTACGCATCAGACCGCACCCGGTGGCTTATGTAATTATCTGCTTCGAGGTGAGGCACGCGCTTGGTCTACAGCGCTCTGGGACAGGATTTCATGGCTTCTGTCATCATACGCTGGGTTTTATACGGGAATTCAAACAAGTGTTTGATCATCCCAACAGAGGCGAGGACTGCCTCGACCGTGCTGCTGTCACTGAGACAGGGGCGTCGAGTGCAGCTGAGTACGCTGTCGACTTCCGCATCGCGGCTGCGAGGGTCTGGCTGGAACAACGTTGCGCTCCGCGCTGCCTTCATAAGCGGAGGCTGTCTTCAGTACTGAAGGAGCATTTACTGGCTAAGATGAACCGCAGGATTTCGACGGGCTTGTTAAATCTGGTTATAACGATTAGACAACGCGCTTAAATGACACCGTCGGAGCGAGGCCGGAGGGCGTGGCCGGGCACAAGCCGTCCCTCTCTCTTCCGTGTCAGAAAGGGGTGACGTCGTCCCCCACGCTCCGTTGCCAGTGGGCTCCGTGTGGCAACAGCTCCCCCTGCTGACGAAGCTATGGACACGAGCAGGGCCAAAGTACGATCTGATGTCAGACAAAGGAGGCTGGCCCGCGGGGAGTGTTTTTACTGTGGCTCATGTGAGCATTTGTTAAAAGACTGCCCCAAACGGTCAAACACCAACGCCCGCCCGTAGAAACTGGGCTAAGGGTGGGCCATAACATGTACACGGGGAAACCCCGCAAATCAGCACGAATCCCAGTGATAATCCTGAGTGGGGATTTAACCCTTCACACCCCAGCACTGGTGGACACGGGGTCCGAAGGGAATCTGTTGGATAGCAGATGGGCAAAGGAAGTGGGGCTCCCTCTAGTGGCTCTGCCTTCACCTTTGAAGGTACGGGCACTAGATGGCACCCTACTCCCGTTGATTACACACCGGACCCAGCCCTTGACTCTGGTTGTGTCTGGGAATCACAGGGAGGAGATCGTGTTTTACGTGACACCTTCTACCTCCCGAGTGATTTTGGGTTTTCCTTGGATGGTTAAGCACAATCCCCGGATCGATTGGCCGTCTGGGGCAGTGGTGCAGTGGAGCGAAACCTGCCATCGGGAGTGTTTAGGATCCTCGGTTCCTCCCGGGTTCACGGCTAAGGAGGAGGTTAGGAGCCCCCCCAATCTGACGGCGGTGCCAGGGGGTGTACCATGATCTAGCTGACGTCTTCAGCAAAGATCTGGCACTCACTCTTCCACCGCACCGACCGTACGATTGTGCCATTGATTTGATCCCGGACGTTGAGTACCCGTCCAGTAGACTGTACAACCTCTCACGCCCGGAACGCGAATCAATGGAGACCTACATCCGGGACTCCTTGGCTGCCGGGTTGATCCGGAACTCCACCTCCCCGATGGGTGCTGGTTTCTTTTTTGTGGGCAAAAAGGACGGCGGACTCCGTCCATGCATTGATTACAGGGGGTTGAACGAGATCACGGTTCGCAATCGATACCCATTGCCCCTCTTGGATTCGGTGTTCACACCCCTGCATGGAGCCCGAATATTCACCAAACTTGATCTTAGGAATGCGTATCACCTAGTTCGGATCCGGAAGGGAGACGAATGGAAGACGGCATTTAACACCCCTTTAGGTCATTTTGAGTACCTGGTCATGCCGTTTGGTCTCACCAACGCGCCCGCGACGTTCCAAGCATTGGTTAACGACGTCTTGCGGGACTTCCTGCATCGGTTTGTCTTCGTATATCTGGATGATATACTCATCTTTTCCCCGGACCCTGAGACCCATGTCCGGCATGTACGTCAGGTCCTTCAGCGGTTGTTGGAAAACCGGTTGTTGGTGTGGGCGAGAAGTGTGAGTTCCATCGCACTTCTTTGTCCTTCCTGGGGTTTATCATCTCCTCCAACTCCGTCGCCCCGGATCCGGCCAAGGTTGCGGCGGTGAGGGATTGGCCCCAACCAAAGAGCCGTAGGAAGCTGCAACAGTTCCTCGGCTTTGCAAACTTCTACAGGAGGTTCATTAAGGGCTACAGTCAGCGTTGTTAGCCCCCTGACCGCCCTGACCTCCACTAAAGTCCCCTTCACCTGGTCGGACGCGTGCGAAGCCGCTTTTCAGGAGTTGAAACGCCGGTTTTCGTCTGCGCCAGTTCTGGTGCAGCCTGATCCTACTCGCCAGTTTGTAGTAGAGGTGGACGCCTCAGACTCAGGAATAGGAGCCGTCCTGTCCCAGAGCGGGGAGTCCGGTAAGGTTCTCCATCCTTGTGCCTACTTTTCCCCGCAGGTTGACCCCCGCAGAGCGGAATTATGACGTGGGCAATCGAGAACTCCTCGCGGTGAAGGAGGCTCTGGAGGAGTGGAGACACCTGTTGGAGGGGGCTACGGAGCCTTTCACGGTTTCACAGACCACCGGAACCTGGAGTACATCCGGACCGCCAAGCGGACTGAACCCCAGGCAAGCCCGCTGGTCCCTGTTCTTCGCTCGCTTCGACTTCCGGATCACCTACCGCCCCGGGACTAGGAATCAACCGATCCGATGCACTGTCCCGGGTGCACGAAGAGGAGGCCAAGGCTGAGTCGTCGGACCCCATCGATACATCCTTCCCGAGTCCACTGTCGTGGCCACCCTCACCTGGGACGTAGAGGAGACCGTCCGGGAGGCCCAGGCAAGGAACCCGGATCCGGGAGACGGTCCAAAGAACAAGCTTTACGTCCCACCAGAGGCCAGGGCTGCCGTCTTGGACTTCTGTCACGGCTCCAAGCTCTCCTGTCATCCTGGAGTGCGTAGGACCGTGGCAGTAGTCCAGCAGCGCTTCTGGTGGGCGTCACTGGAAGCCGACGTCCGGGACTACGTCCAGGCCTGCACCACCTGTGCCAGGGGCAAGGCGGACCATCACAAGACCAGGGGTCTCCTCCAACCCCTGCCTGTGCCTCATCGCCCCTGGTCCCACATTGGCCTGGACTTCGTCACGGGTCTCCCGCCGTCCCAGGGCAACACCGCCATACTGACGATAGTGGACCGGTTCTCCAAGGCGGCCCACTTCGTGGCCCTCCCGAAGCTCCCGACAGCCCAGGAGACAGCAGACCTCCTGGTTCACCACGTCGTGCATCTGCATGGGATACCATCGGACATCGTCTCGGATCGTGGTCCCCAGTTCTCCTCGCAGGTCTGGAGGAGTTTTTGTAAGGAGCTGGGGGCCACCGTACGTCTCTCGTCCGGGTATCACCCACAGACAAACGGCCAGGCAGAGCGGGCGAACCAGGACCTGGAACAGGCCCTTCGCTGTGTCACCTCCGCGCATCCGGCGGCCTGGAGCAACCATCTGGCCTGGATCGAGTACGCGCACAACAGCCAAGTGTCTTCCGCCACCGG
Organism: Thalassophryne amazonica; assembly: GCF_902500255.1. NCBI lineage: Eukaryota > Metazoa > Chordata > Actinopteri > Batrachoidiformes > Batrachoididae > Thalassophryne > Thalassophryne amazonica. The sequence goes on from NC_047106.1 coordinate 51,725,782, forward strand.
CCTCTCCCCTTTCGAGGCGTGTCTGGGCTACCAGCCCCCATTATTCCCACTTGTGGAGGGAGAGGTCGGGGTACCCTCGGTCCAGGCCCACCTACGGAGGTGCCGCCGGGTGTGGCGAACCGCCCGTTCTGCCCTGTTGCGGGCCCGGACGAGGGCCAAGACCCATGCAGACCGCCGGCGTTCCCCGGCCCCTGCATACCAACCTGGGCAGGAGGTGTGGTTTATCCACCAAAGACATCCCGCTTCAGGTGACATCTCAGAAACTGAAGGACCGTTTCATTGGGCCGTTCCCTATCGCCAAGGTCCTCAGTCCGGCCGCAGTGAAGCTGACACTCCCGGCTTCACTGCGGATCCATCCCATTTTTCATGTCTCTAGGCTTAAACCATGCCACACCTCACCACTCTGCACCCCTGGACCCGAGCCACCTCCTGCCCGAATCATCGACGGGGAGCCGGCATGGACTGTTCGTCGGCTCCTGGACGTCCGTCGGATGGGCCGGGGTTTTCAGTACTTGGTGGACTGGGAGGGTTATGGGCCCGAAGAACGCTCCTGGGTGAAACGAAGCTTCATCCTGGACCCGGCCCTTCTGGTCGATTTCTACCGCCGACACCCGGACAAGCCTGGTCGGGCGCCAGGAGGCGCCCATTGAGGGCGGGGTCCTGTTATGTGGGCCGCTGAAGAGGAGGTACTGCTGGCCCACCACCACCAGTCGGCGCCCTGCTTGGAGTGCGGGCTTCAAGCATGAGAGGGCGCCAGAGCTATTGGAAGTGACAGCTGTCACCTGTCAACCTCACCAGCTGTCTCTCATTAACCTCCTTACAAGAAGCGGATCACAACTCCACCTCCTCGCCGAGAAATCATCTACCACAAAGGTAATTTCTCTGCTGACTTATCGATTGTCTAAACTTTGTTCTGTGTGCAGCCGCATTCCTGTGGTGATCCAGAAGAGGGACCAACAGGAGCTGCACGAGAGAAACGTATCTGGAGGTGGAGGTTTTCCCTCCCAGAGACTTTGAGTGTAAAGGTTGCTGGGTGTGAGGACTCACACTCACCTCCTTCTGTGTCTTCTTTGCCAGCAGTACCAGGGCCGACAACGGAGGACAGAGACCACCTGGGGATTCGGGACTTGGCGGCTCCGGTGTTCTTCAGGCCGTTGGTGGTGGAAGCGGTGTGGGCCCCGGCTCCTCGTTCATCAGAGGTCTCCTATCTTCGAGCCTGCCCACTGTCCTCTTGTATACAATTGGTACCTGTTATTTCTGTTTGTATTCCGTTGTGTACTTTCGCAACATTAAATTGTTACTCCTTTTCTTATCCATTGTCCGTTCACTTGCGCCCCCTGTTGTGGGTCCGTGTTACGACACCTTCCTAACATTTTTTTCTGTTTAAGTGTTAATGATGGCTTTCGTTTAGCTTTTCTGTATGTAAATCCCATTTCCTTTAGGGGGTTTCTTACAGTTTGGTCACAGACGTTGACTCCAGTTTCCTCCCATTCGTTCCTCATTTGTTTTGTTGTGCATTTTCGATTTTTGAGACATATTGCTGTTGTGAAGGTGTCGTAACACGGACCCACAACAGGGGGCGCAAATGAACGGGCAATGGATAAGAAAAGGAGTAACAATTTAATGTTGTGAAGGCACACAACGGAATACAGACAGAAAAATAATGGATGCCAATTGTACACAAGAGGACTGTGGGCAGGCTCGAAGATAGGAGACCTCTGGTGACCGAAGAGCCGGGGCCCACACCGCTTCCACCACCAACGGCCTGAAGAACACCGGAGCCGCCAAGTCCTGAGTCCCCAGGTGGTCTCTGTCCTCCGTTGTCGGCCCTGGTACTGCTGGCAGACAAGAAACAGATGACGGTGAGTGTGAGTCCTCACGCCCAGCAACCTTTACACACAATTCCTCCGGGAGGGAAAACCTCCACCTCCAGATACGTTATCACTCGTGCAGCTCCTGTTTGTCTCTCTTCTGGATGGAGTGAGAGACGAAGACCGTCGTCCTCTCACTATCCGCCAATCCAAACTCCAACAGACTTCACAGGTGTACGGCTGCACACAGATCACAATTTGAAAAAACACTCAGAAAATACAGCAGAGAAGATTACCTCTAGTGGTAGATGATTTCTCGGCGAGGAGGTGGAGTTGTAATCCGCTTCTTATGAGGTGGTTGATGAGTGACAGCTGGTGTGGTTGACAAGTGACAGCTGTCACTTCCAATGGCTCCGGCGCCCTCTCATGCTTGAAGCCCGCACTCCAAGCAGGGCGCCGACTGGTGGTGGTGGGCCAGCAGTACCTCCTCTTCAGCGGCCCACACAACAATTGCTTTAAGTTTTCTGTCTTGACGCTTTGATGTCTTCCTTGGTCTACCAGTATGTTTGCCTTTAACAACCTTCCCATGTTGTTTGTATTTGGTCCAGAGTTTAGACACAGCTGACTGCGAACAACCAACATCTTTTGCAACATTGCGTGATGATTTACCCTCTTTTAAGAGTTTGATAATCCTCTCCTTTGTTTCAATTGACATCTCTCGTGTTGGAGCCATGATTCATGTCAGTCCACTTGGTGCAACAGCTCTCCAAGGTGTGATCAGTCCTTTTTAGATGCAGACTAACGAGCAGATCTGAATTGATGCAGGTGTTAGTTTTGGGGATGAAGATTTACAGGGTGATTCCATAATTTATTCCTCAGAATTTAGTGAGTCCATATTTTTCCCCTCTGCTTGGTCTAAAAAAGTAACCGTTACTGACTGCCACAATTTTTTTTCCCTGATTTCTTATAGTGTTTCTTAAAGCCAGAAAGTTGCCATTTGAAATGACTTTAGTTTTGTGTCATGTCTGTGATCTGCTTTTTTTCTACAAAATGAAACAACTGAATGAACATCCTCTGAGGCCGGTGATTCCATCATTTTTGCCAGGGGTTGTAAGAGCTTCTCTAAATGCTTCCACTGCCTTGGTTGATCTGTCTCTTACAACTATTATACCTTCATCCTGGGCAGTAGTGCAAAAGGTATTTTTAAAAATTGCAAATACTGGAAGATGATCACTCAAAACTGTCATGAAAATACAGCATTTTAAATTACTTAAGGTATATGTAAATATATTATCGATATTTGTTTCACTATGTGTGGTGATCCTAGTTGGCTTGGTTATCAAGGGATTTAAACCAACACTTTTCATATTATTTGAAAATTCATTAGATGCAGTTAAGTTTCTCAAATCTATATTGAAGTCCCCACATAGAAACACTGATTTGTTGTTGATTTGGTCAAACATCTCTAGTATCTTATCTGTAAATATATTCACACAAGATCCAGGCGTTCTATAAACACAACTTACTATAATATTCTTATCCCTTTCATTACACATTTCTACAGTAACAATTTCCATCATACAATTCACTGTAAATGTTTTCTCTTCGATAACTTTGCATTTTATATTTTTAATCGATGTAGAGGGCAACACCTCCTCCTTTTTTGTTTATTCTATTTAAATAAAACATATTGTACCCTTCTATCTGAACAGTATTAATATCATCTTTCAGCCAAGTTTCTGTAACTGCAATAACTTCAAAATTTCTTTTTAACTGATTCAGATATTCAGTTATTTTTGCTAAACTGCATTTTAAACTTCGACTATTGAAATGAATGATGGACAGTGCTTTGTCCTCATTTTTTATCCATTTCAGCATTAAATTTTTGAGCTGTATAGTATTCACATTCAATTTTGACCTTACACAGCAAAATGGATTCATCATATTTCTCTAAATCATAAATTTTGTCATCATCTGTATCTATATATGTATTATTCATGTATGTGTCCATAGGAGTGACTTTCCAACCTGTTATTCGCTAATCAGTTGTCCCAGTCCCTTCCAGAAGCAGTCTTTTCCTCACTACAGGCATTTATTGACCAGATTTAAACCTCTCGAGTTCTTTTATGTCATTTATCAGCTTAATAGATTCATCCAGATCCTTGATGTACACAGTCCCGTTCCGTGTCCAAGTCCCAATGATTTTCTTCTGCTTTCGTAGCAGCCTTCAATCCCTTGCGAGAGCTCTTTTCTTTGTAAGGTGTTCATTTCTAAACACATTTGTTCCTTTCAGATTTCTTGCTTGCATTAGAACATTGTTCCTCTGTTTTCTGCTAATAAAATGAATGACAATAGCAGGCCTTGATTTCTCAGTTTTTCGTCGCAATGTATGGCAAACAGATATTGCTTCCTTGCAGATGTTTATACGTTTACTATTTAGGAAATCCACCACCTGTTGCTCCAGTGACTGCAGTTCTTCCCTCAGAGCATCTTCTGTTGTCTCTGCGTTAGCTGCCGCCCTAGCGTAGGAGCGGTGTCTCATTTTGAGCCCAGAGGGTCGTCTCTCCTCGTATACTGCTCCAATTCATCAACACGTTGTTCTAGCGTATATATCCGTTGGTCCCTTTCTCTGATCATAGCTTTCAGTGCTGCTACTTCATCCAGAAGTTTGAGCAGACTTTGTTGTTGTGTTGTTAGCTAACTTGCCAGACATAAAGTTCAACGATCGTTTGATTTCCTCTATATCTTTAACAGCTGGCATGGTCTCACTTCTGCCTTTATGTCCAGTTTATTTGTACTTTCTATCCACAATGTTTGGGCTAACAGGCATCAGCGATAGCCCGAAAGTGGCGATGTTGCGTACAAACAGGCAGCGCCGCAGCGTAATCCAAATCCACGGGGGTAGAGCCCTTGTCAATTGATCCGTCCAGCAATAAATGAAAACTTAGCCGAAAGGCAATGACCTGGACAAACTGTTATCAAACTTTTTACACAAAAATAAAAAGAATATTGTGTTGCGATCTTTCTTAAAGCCACACCGGAACCGGAAGTCCTGTTTTAGGTTTTTCTGCATTTGTTAGTCTTAATGAAGGGAAAATGACTCATATTGGCTATGATTCACATTCAGCACAACGATCAATTTGATTTTACAGCAGAAAAGCAGTTTTGGCCCAAATGCTGACCGATATCTCTGCAATGTGTCTTCCGACAGCTCCAGGACACGTGGACACAGCCCTCCTTTTCAAGGAACCATATGGCCTTTTGCATCACCATAAAGCCTCTGTAGATTTCACCATGCGGGCTAAAGGCGGAGACAGTACGAGTGCAGGGCCTGCTGCTTTCTTCTCTCTCCCATCTTCCTGGAACTAACCAACAATCGGTCAGAAACACAGATGCAAAGTGACAATGAAACTCCATCTACGCTGCTTTGATACAGTTTTACTGTGTGCTTCATAATAAATACCGACAACATTCTCCATCACAATGTAAAGCTGTTTTAATCTATTATGATTAATTGACTGAAATAGGGCTGAAACGATTAGTCGAGTAACTCAATTTGATTTCAAGAAATGTTCGAGGCAAATTCTGTGCCTCAAAGCTCCGTCTAACATTGTAGTACATATGCCAGTCCTGTGTGTGGTGCTGTAACATCCTCAGAAAAAAAACAGAAGACTAGAGGATGCGCATAAGAATTAATCTAGCACCAAAAGCTACAGCTTTCCAACGTGAAACACAGAGTAAAATAAAGCCTTTTAAGGAGAAAGACAGTCCACGCTCATCATCTGAAACAGACACTGCGCATTTAAAGTGAATTAGTGTGTTTGTCTGTTACAGCGGTTGTCTCTCTCCGCTCGGTGGGAGGGGCTCAGCACCCACCTCACACCAGGCGAGTCACAGCGACATCCCCGGCCACACTGACAAACACTCTCTGAAAGAAGATCCTCTCAGCAGAAGTCCACTCTTTCTTCTGTGTTTTGCTCAGACTTGCACTGAGTATTTCGCCTTTTAATTTTTGCTTTTTTGAGCAACACACACAAAATAAAACACACACAAAATAAAACAATTAAGAAACACTGACTGCGAGGCTTGCAAGTTCAACCGCCAGCTGAAATACATCTGCTGAATCACAGAGAAAGAGGGATAAAAAAAATTCACGTGGTTAATTTTACAAGTTGGGGGGGACAAAAAACAGAAAGCCACATCCCATCCTCATTACAGCAAAATGTGAAGACTTTGGCCCGACACTGGGAAGATCCAAAACTTGTAAAGACGTAAAAAAAAAAAATAATAATAATAATAATTAACAGGAAAACAGGGATACACTAAATTTGACAATCTGCGTGATGGTGCAGTGACACTGTGCCATTGCTTAGAGAGAGCCCTGGACTGTTGAAGTTGTTTAAAAACGCAAAAGTACTTTTTATCCGATTACTCGATTAATCGCCCTAGACTGAAATATAAATAATTTGATAAAATAGTCTTGTCTGTATTTTTTCCTAATTTTATACAAACTATTCATCAAATAAAGAAACAAACAAATGTATTAATATGGATTTGCAGATATGCAAGAAGAATTTAATGTGATCATCAAAACAATCACAATGAAAACCCCATGGTGGTGTCTCGCACAGAGAAACCAGTAGGGGCCTTAGTCCTATAAAAAGGCTGGCTCCGCCCCTGGTTGGGAGAGAATGTTGGAGCTGAGCAGAACAAAGCAGGTTGATGCTGTACATACGTATAAGCTGTAATAAAGTTGTTGTGTTGTTCCAAGTACAAGTTTTTTTGCAGGAGACCCACAACACTTCGTACTGTTAAACACAACAGTATTTATTGGTGACAAAGAGAGAAATATTCCACGGATAAGACGTAATGGATGGCTTGACAGGTGTGGCGCATGAGGCACCTGCAGCGGCAGTGGAACACAGCAAAATGGTGCAACCGTGGTTCAGTGAAGAAGAGCTGCAGTTCCAGCCAGAAGAATGCTTCGAGCACTATGAAGACCAATTGATGCAATTCTTTTTGGCAAACAGCTTAAAGATGGACAGCAGTCAGTCAACGGCAGTGTTTTTAACCATGGTTGGTCGGAAAACACATACGCTGTTAAAGGACTTGGCGGCACCAAGGAAGCATGCAGACTGTCAGTTAAAAGAATTGTTTCAAATATTGAGGAAACATTTCGTTCCCAAGACAAACTACATCGCTGAATGTTATAAATTTCGCACCTGAAAGCAAGAGAAAATGAGTCGGTAAGTGACTTTTTGGCAAGCCTGAAAAAACTTGCAGCAACATGTAAATCTGAGACCTTTTTGAGTGAAGCTATCAGAGACCAGGGCCTGTATCTGCGAAGCAACTCAAATTAAGCCCTATGAGAGAGTTCCTAACTTAGCCTAAAATTCCTGTCAAGGAATCCTAGCCTAAGACTGAGGAAGGAGGTGTCTGAGAGCAACTCTGAGCAAGGAGGCAGTGTTGCCAGATAGGAAATATGCAACTATCGTACCAAAACCTCAAAATTATTGTATTTTGGGAGAAATTATCGTACACAAACAAAACGTATACAACGTACCTATTTTACCGTTTTTTTTTGTTTTTTTTTTATTTCCAATGGTGACGGGGGTGGGCTAAGCTACATATGTGCGCATGTGCAGCCAAAACAGTCTACATTACAGGTCAGTTGTCTCGGGCCCAGAGAGGGAGGGACAGGGCTGAGAATTGGGAACTCGTTACTTTGTATGGAGAGGGGGTGGGCTTTCAAATGACTTTGTCCCCGGGCCGGCCAAAGCAAGCAGCAGCCCTGTGTGTGGTGTGTCTTTGATGCCGTCTGAGTGCAATGCCTGCGAAATGATTCTTGGGTGCCAGAGAGAAATGCATGTTTGGGCAACCAACTGAAATTATCGTACATTTTGGATTTTTTCCCATTATTGATCGTACATCGTACAGAGGGCAAAACTATCATACAAATACGATAATTATCGTACATCTGGCAACACTGGTAAGGAGGGGACAGAAAGTTCTTTCTGTGTGAGGAGGCAGGGTTGACCCTGTTGCGAGGTATGATGCAGTCCTCTAAGAACTGATTGGTTGTCATGGAAAGGGGAGGAGAAATAAAAAACAAATGTGTTCCACCCTCCTAGTCATAAACTGACAGTGACATCAACCGAACATATAAGCTGAACTGCATTAAGACGTGTAATCGTGAGGATAACTTTGTTATGATGATAACCCAGGAAAATTAAATGAATTGTTACACAGTTTGAAAATGTCTGAATGTACCTCATTCACATGCCAAATATCTATATATTAAAAGCGTGCATGTGTGATTTTTAGTATGTTCACTGTGAGTATATAATGTATACGTAAAAATACATGCATGACACAAGAAAGTGTGGTCCATTTAAAATCTTAGAATAACTTCAATAGGAGAAATTTTTAGCCTTAGGCTGCTTTGTGGATATGGGCCAAGTTCGTTTTTGGTGTAAAGAATTCAGCATTAAGAGATCGCCTGTTAAATGCAGCTGAAGAAAAACTCTGAAGTGCACAAAATAAGCGTGACTTTCAAAATGGCACTGAAAATGCAGTAAGGTTTGGAGAATGACCTGGAGGACAAAGACTGTTTTTTAAGAGAGAAAAATGGGGCCAGCTGTGTTTTCGCTGTGGAAAAAGTGGATATACATCCGATGAATGCCATTTTTAAAAAAAATGCACAATGCCGCTGATGTTTTAAACATGGCCACATTCAGAGGGCTTGTTGTTACAGCCAGCCAGAAAGACACTAACTTCAGTGGACAAGAAGGGTGTGACCAGGCTGAAAACCAATCATCTGATGAAATTGGAGACCAAAAGCAAGAAGTCCGCCCACGAGGAGAGGAGTCTTCTGAGAAGAGTGGCTGTACTGTAGAAAGGAGTGACTTCACCATGAGAAAAGGCGACACCCAGGAGAAGGTGTGGCTGCAGACGACGCAACGCCACGACATCAGCAACTGCACAATAGCACCGGCACAGCTTCACCAAAAGACGGCACCAGAGCAACAACTGAAGTCATCCAAAGCACCAACAGCACAGGGTAAAGTGAATTCAGGTTCACAGGTTAAAACCAAAGAATGTAACATAAAAGGTGAACTGGATTTATCTGAAGTTAAGGGTGATGGTGAAGAAAACCTTATTTTGTGTATCTGGATGTAAATGGTCAGAAACTCAAGATGGAGTTGGACACTGTTGCTTCGGTTTCAGTTATTTCAGAAAAAGTGTTTAAACACAGATATTCAAGGTTTCAAGGAATTCTAGTGCCATCTAACTGTGATTTGAAAATATATAATGGTGGACCCTTGGAGGTAAAGGGGTTTCTCCAAGTGGGCGTGAAATGCAAGGGAAACACACATTCATTGATATTATATGTTGTGAAAGGTGTTTGTGGTCCATCTCTTTTGGGGAGGGATTGGATTCACGGACTACAATTAAACTGGTCTTATGTCAAAAGAGTGGCACCTGAATCTGTTAAGGAAGTGTGTGGGAGGTACTCAGAGGTGTTTGATAAGAACCTGGGGAAAGTGAGAGGCATCAAAGCCGAACTACAGGTTGCACATGGGGCCATTCCAAGTATTGTAAATCTCAACCAGTGCATTATACTCTGAAGGATGCTGTGGAAGCCCAAATGAACAAAATGAAGTGAGATGGGATTCTAACACCAGTAACATACAGTGAATGGGCCTCGCCCACCGTGAACATACCGAAAGTGGATAATTCTGTAAGAATTTGTGGAAATTACAAAGTATCCATAAATCCATGGTTGAACATTGATCAATATCCAACACCAAAAAATGCAGGATTTATTCACAAAACTAGCAGGTCACAGGTTTACAAAACTGCATCTATCACAAGCAGAGTGATGCTTCTGATGCCAGTAATGCATTACTTAGTAACACACTACTCCGACTGCTTTTTTCAGTAATGAGTAATCTAACGTGTTAATCTTTACACATCAGTAATCAGATTAAAGTTACTTCTCCAAGTCACTGTGCATTACTATTATTTTTGTATTGTGGGTCGATCGCAGCATTAAAACCGGCCCGTCAACAGGGGGAGGACGGCGTTCGGTTACTGCCCACTTCGCCCACTTTCAGCAAGCTGCTAGCGGCCTTATCTGCTGTGCAGCAGCTCCGAGTTGAAAAACAGTTGTCTCTCAAAGTACAGTGACGCTCAAAGCTATGGTTTTACAAAGACATTTTTACACTTTTTTCCTCTTTAAAACTGTGCTGCTGTGTCCTCACTAAAAACAACTGATCTGCGATCCGCTGTAAATATTTTTTTTTTCCACCCAAATGCACCCAAGTCTCTTTCTGAGGACGACACAACACAAAAATTCTTCTGCTCAAACAGAATTCAGGGGCGAATTCATGTGGGAAGGGGATGTATGTGTGTGTGGGGGGGACACAGCTCCCCACAACACCCCTAGATTTAAGGTACACTTTTGAAGACATTTTTCATATGCTTACTCCTACTAATACTACTTACAATAATAATCATAATTTCAACAACTAAAATGTTCAGGAATAATTTTAAATGTTAGAAAAATGTCAAAGAATTTAAGTTACATTTAGAAACAATGTAGGTTTGAAATTGTAAGTTTTTACCACTACAGTGCTGTCAACAGTTAAGTATGAGGTCAAGATACCTGACCATTAACACTCATAAGGGTCATACCAAGTAAACAGACTCCTTATGCCATTGCACCTGCTACATTCCAGAAATGGATGGATCAAGTGTTGCAAGGGTTAGGTATCATATGTTATCTGGATGATATTGATTACAGGAAAAAACAATGAGCAACACATGCGCAATTTGGAGGAAGTGTTGAAAAGATTGAAAACTCACAATCTTGGAGCAAACAGTGAGAAATGTGACTTTTTCCAGCACAGTGTGTCATATTTGGGGCAAATGATCAATGCTGAGGGCATCCATCCTTTGGACGAGTCGACAAATGTTAAGCAATTTCTCAAGCGAAAACTCCAACTAATGCAACAGAGTTACGGACTTCCTTATCTTGTTGAGTTACTATGGGAAAGTCATGCCGAATTTGTCACCAATGACAGGGTTGCTACAAAAAGATGCCGAACGGGAGTGGTCAGAGTCATGTGATATGACAGGGCTTTTGCTGAAGCTAACACAGCTAATGTCAAGCCAAGCCTTAGTTCATTACAACCATGATCTGTCATTGATCCTGGCATGCGATGCATCACCCGTGGGAGCTGTGATTTCTCACAAAACATCAGACTGAACTGAAAAACCTATTGCTTTTGCTTCTTGAATGCTAACAAAAGCTGAGAAAAACTCTTGTCAAGAGTTCACAAGTGACTACGATAATGACATATTCTCCCAAATTGAGAGGGTTATCTAGAGGAGATGTAGCACCTGTGATGAACTTCTGCCATGCTCTGATGTTGTCTTGTGCATACTTCACAAGGTGTGTTGACATTGTGCCCTAAACCGTAACTCTGCTGAAACAGACCACTCGCATGAGTCACGGACCCCAGACGACGCGAGACTCACAAATGCGAAACAGCAAATTACAGCTCAGCAGATGCCAATGAAACTGCAAAAGATCCTCTTTTGGCTAAGGTAAAACAGTTTGTTTTGACAGGATGGCCAAAACACACATCTGAGGAAAACATTCAGCCGTACTGGAGAAAAAAAACAAAACAAAAAAAACTGATTTGACAGTGGAAAACAATCGTTTACTCTGAGCTCTTCTCCACTCTGTAGGCAGGATGTCAAGCTAAAGGCAATACAAACAATCAACTTCAGCGCCTTTTCAGCATGGAGGTGTTCGCTTCACAGCCTTGTTGTTTGACGGCTCTGCTTCTGTGGACCACTTTGTATTTGTACAGAAACAGTCAGTGTGCACCTGGCGCCCCGGGCCTGCCTCTTGCTGGTGCCTTGGCTCAAAGAACATCTGAGGCAGGAGATTCAGTCCCTGCCTTTGGATGAGTGAAAGAGCTGCTGCTCGGGTACAAACCCAACATGTAGTAAGACGTTCTAATGTAAGTAAGAACTTGTGCATGACATACAGATGTCACGTAACTGGTCATAAGTTTTTGTTGTTGTTCTACTGTGAAATGGAAAATCAGAGTGATTAAATTATATCATACAACAATGTAAAAGTAGTTACTGTTCTTTATTTCCAATAAACTTTGTCAGCACATGTGAAAAAATGGGTTTTTCCTGAGACATAGTAAAGAAATAAACAAACAAACATGCTGGCTGCCAAACTCTGACTGTTGTTGGATGAACCTCACAGTTTGACTGCAGCCTTTATGTTCTGTTGGTAAGATTTAAGAGGTCCAGTGTGTCAAAGAGCCAGTGGTCCAATCAACCTTCAGAGAACTGCCGGAACAAGGCTTCTGACTGACTGTCTTTAAAATGAGGGACAAAGTGGATGTGGAGGATTTCGGTGAATCCCTCAGAGAGTTTCGGAGCCACAAAGTGTTTCCTGTTGGGACACAGTTCCATTTTAAAGGTGTGAGTGTAGATCATATTAATCTGATAAATTGGTCACTCATACTCATCAATAATTAGTATACACAGTTATGTTATGTAGGCTTTCACTATTTTCTTTCAATATTAATTAGACATCTTGAGTTCCCCAACAAATTGGAATCTATAATTGTACTGATCAATATCATATAGTCACAAGTCTGATTTGCCCCTATTCCTGTATTTCTGTTGTTCATATAAAAATCAAGCCTGTACTTTTTGATAACCAATTTTATTTCCATTTATGGGATTTTTTTTAATGGGGTTGGTGGGGGGAGGGCTGTTATGATGATAATAATAACAACAACAACAACAATAATTTCCTTTGTCATTGTACACACATACAAAAAAATCTGTCCTCTGGATTTAACCCGTCATAATTACTGTTCAACACAATCCATCCACTAGGAGCAGTGGGCAGCCACAGTCTGGTGCCTGGGGACCAGCTCCAGATGTAGAGACACTGCCTTGGTCAGGGGCAGAGAAAAGGACCAGACCCTAAATAAGCATGTTTTTGATGGTGGGAGAAATCCAGAGCACCCGGAGGAAACCCACACAGACACGGGGAGAACATACAAACTTCACACAAGAAGTGCAGGAAGCGATCCTATGACCTTCTTGCTGTGAGGCATCAGTGGTAGCTATTAAGCCACTGTGCCACAGTACAGTCAAGAATCATAAAGGGAGAAAAAAAGTTGTAATGGCGATGATAGTCCTTCAGCCACCAATCAGATGCTGTCTGTGTTTCAGTGACAGCTGAGACAAATCTTCACATTTGCAGGTCTGTTGAATTAAATACTTTGTGGGCTGAAATGTTATATAATTTTACGGTTTGGATAAACAAATACAGGGGCAGCTGTTGTAACACTGTCAGTGACACTTACTTGTAGCTGTGGAAGACCATGTCATTGACCTTCGCGTGTTTGCTGTCTGACGGAGCCATCTCACGGAACTGAGGAAAAACACAAAGCTTTTACAAAAAAGGAAAAAAAAAAAAAACAATTGTAAAAGAGGTGTGAGCTGTACCCTGTTGTTGTGCTTGGATTGTTCCAGAGTGGCTGAGAATTGGAAACAGCGACAGGGAACTCCTGCTGCCTTTGCCATGTCCACATATCTGTAAAGTATAAACAGCACTGGCTTCACAAACACAAATCATCCCAACAAAATTAAGCACAAGCAGCACAGAAAATAAAAACAGGATTATTTAATCACAATCCACATCATTAATTCCAAACAAGGGCTCTTTTTCCGTTAATATTTCATTCCGTACTTGCCCAGACAGTGGGCATCATGTTCTTCCTTACAGTTACTAAAGTTGTTATCTGGTGCTGACATGAAGGCGGAGCCAGTGGGTGGAGCATAACAATGAATATGTGACGTCTAGTGTTTAGGGGCTCACAAAATACATGCAAGTTTAAACACAGCTGTTTGTAGTTTTCCAATGTCCGTCCATTGACCACGAACCTGGTGGTTCTGGAGGGACTCATTTTGTAAATAAGAATATTTTTAAACCCCAGTAACCCCCCCCCCCACACACACACAGAGATACACATTTTTTGCTTCCAAACTCCACTGGCATTTGTTTTAAGCATAGTAAAGTAAACAAAGCTACAACTTCTTACTGAACAAAACAAAATAACATCACTTTTACAGTGCAATTGTAAGAAATTACATGCATCATCTTTATTTACTTTTTTATTTATTGTAATTTATTTCTCACAGACTCGTCCATGTTTTGGTCGTGATGCTCAAACATAATCATTAGAGCTGTCAGATACAGCTGATGCTTTCCAGCACAAAAGCTGTTCAAAAACAGAGAAAATGCACACAAAACTATAAAAAGTATTAGCTATTTTATATATAGAAATATTTTAATTAAATAAAATTTAATATTTTAACCTGGAAGCAAACATAAAAACACTGCAGCAACAATCCCCCCTTTTTTGTTGTTTGAGCTTTTAAGAGACACAAGTGCTGAAAGGCATTATTGGAAATTCAAATGTCTCTTTCGATGCCCCCTCCCGGTCAAAATGCATCGATCACTGCCATCTACTCAATGGCAGTGTGAACAGCGGCCCACGTTAGTCATAAATTACATTTCAAATGCCTTTTTTTTATGAAAAAATGATTATTTACAAATACACATTTATTTGTAAAAACCAACACACACGTTACAGTAACTTGTGTGTTGGTTTTTACAAATAAATCAACCAACCAGTGAAGGAGACTCATTTTTCCCATAATGCCTTTCGGCAAGTGTGTCTGTTAAAGCTCAGACCTTCAGAATTTAGTGCACTCCTTTAAAAGATATGTCATATGTGTGATATTTTTGTCATATGTGTGATATTTTGACTCTGTAAAAATGACAGATTTACGTAAGACAGAAGCTGTGGCTCATTGTTTGTTTCTGGGTTTGTGATTACTTTTGATTTTACTCAGAAGCCTCGGCGGTGCTTAAACTCAAAACTGGCTTATCAGTAGCTGACAGTACTAAAAGTTAGCGCTTAGCTGTGACTTCCACTAATTTTTTTTTTTTTTTTTTGCAGTTTATCAGTTTAGCGTTATAAAAGTTAATTTTTCCGTTAGCAGATCAGCGGTTATTGAAGCTAACTTCTTGGTTAGCTGTGCCCACCACTGAGCACAATACACAGTGTAAACGGACACACTTTGACACCGCTGCACTTCACCGTTTTCGAGACTCTGGGTCCGGGTTGGTGTTGTCTACAGCGACGCTTTGCCCCTCCTTAAGAGCATGCTCACAAGCTGACACACAGTTCTGCCATGATCCAAGTGTGTCCTGAAACAAACAAACAAAAACAAAAACACACACACACACACACACTCTGTCAGAGTGGGGTCACAGAGCTCTCAAGTTTAGATACATTTTGGTGGAATGTCTCACGTCGAGTACATGAGACCTGACAGGACCCTTTCAAAGCGCGAGTCTCACTCCGAATGAGTGAGACTTGAGAGCTCTGGTGTCAACGAACAGGCCTGAAATGTTCTGTTCAAGTAATTCTGTTAGTGCTCATATTTTTATCCATTACAATACTGCTAACACAGTTAGGTCTTGACAATGAGAAAGTTTATCATTTCTTCCTTATTTAATTATTTCTCAATGATTGGTTTCCTATAAATTTGGAATCACTGAATGTGAAGCACTGTGCAACCTTTAACCCTTAGGGGTCCAGAAACAACAAAACATTGATTTGGACATGCCAGGTGAGTACACGGACAGTTCAATGTACTATTCATCAAATTTCCTTGTACATATATCCCCATTACACCACATTAATTTCCTATTGCCACTTACACCAATCAGGAGTCACAGGGGTTGGGGGGTGGAGCCTAGCTCCTAGCTCAGCAGTCATACAATATGAGGTGGGGGACACCCTGGACAGGACACCACAGGGACACACACAGAAACCATTGGAGCATCTCGGGTCCTGGAAGGCAATCACCCAGGCAGACAACTGATCCATCCCCACCTCATGAAAGTAACCATCTATCTGTTGAATTCTGAATTTAATTCATTTATTTTCATTGCACAAGAAGCACAACGAAATTCAAAAACAGCAGCCCTCAAAGACAGTGCAAAGATTAAAGTGAAGTAAATGCATAAAATAGAGAAAAGGTTGCAGTCAGGTGAAGAGTGGGCTTTCTCCAGCCCCTGGAGTCCTCAACACTACAGGCATCTATGTGCTGGATCATGCCCAGAGAAATGTGCCACGTGGCCAAAATGTCATTGCTGGTGTTCTCTCACAACACAAGTCATACTCCTCATCTGAGTCTCCCCAAGTAACTGTTTGTTTGTCACAAAGTCATTCCAGTGATACCCAAGGATCTTCCAAAGAGTATCAAAGGCATATAGCCATTTCCTTAGGCCATTGGTTAGAGCCCCTTCACACATAATACATTTAAGTCAACTAGCGCATGAAGGGTAAATTGCATTCCAATTGTAAAAAAAATCAGAGCTCCTGCCAACACCTCGTATACCTGCTGCTACAACTATTTGCACACACCAGCGGCTGAAAGACAGAGTGTGCCCTGTGAGAGCCCATTAGAGCCCTCTCGCGGCAGGTGTCCACCAAATTCCAGGTGACACACATGAACATCTAACACCGCTCACTTGGCACTTAGACTATGTGTGGGCATTCATGCTGTTAGCACGAAAACAGTAAGCAGATGATCACTTTCAAGCTGGATGTGAAACCTGTCCCCACGAGCGTGAATTTGCAAAAAGCAACACATGTGGCCTGCATGTGTATCGCACGTGTGCGCATGTGTCGGGGGGCACACTTACATAAAATGCTGATATACAGTTGTATGTAAAAGTTTGGGCACCCCTGACAATTTCCATGATTTTCCTTTATAAATCTTTGGTTGTTTGGATCAGCAGTTTCAGTTAAATGTATCATATAGCAGACAAACAGTGATATTTGAGAAGTGAAATGAAGTTTATAGGATTTACAGAAAGTGTGCAATAATTCTTTAAACAAAATTAGGCAGGTGCACAAATTTGGGCACCCCCCAACAGAAAAAAATACATCAATATTTAGTAGATCTTCCTTTTGCAGAAATAACAGCCTCTCAATGCTTCCTATAAATCAAATCAATTTTATTTATATAGCGCCAAATCACAACAAACAGTTGCCCCAAGGCGCTTTATATTGTAAGGCAAAGCCATACAATAATTATGGAAAAACCCCAACGATCAAAACGACCCCCTATGAGCAAGCACTTGGCGACAGTGGGAAGGAAAAACTCCCTTTTTACAGGAAGAAACCTCCAGCAGAACCAGGCTCAGGGAGGGGCAGTCTTCTGCTGGGACTGGTTGGGGCTGAGGGAGAGAACCAGGAAAAAGACATGCTGTGGAGGGGAGCAGAGATCAATCACCAATGATTAAATGCAGAGTGGTGCATACAGAGCAAAAAGAGAAAGAAACACTCAGTGCATCATGGGAACCCCCCAGCAGTCTAAGTCTATAGCAGCATAACTAAGGGATGGTTCAGGGTCACCTGATCCAGCCCTAACTATAAGCTTTAGCAAAAAGGAAAGTTTTAAGCCTAATCTTAAAAGTAGAGAGGGTGTCTGTCTCCCTGATCTGAATTGGGAGCTGGTTCCACAGGAGAGTAGCCTGAAAGCTGAAGGCTCTGCCTCCTATTCTACTCTTACAAACCCTAGGAACTACAAGTAAGCCTGCAGTCTGAGAGCGAAGCGCTCTATTGGGGTGATATGATACTATGAGGTCCCTAAGATAAGATGGGACCTGATTATTCAAAACCTTATAAGTAAGAAGAAGAATTTTAAATTCTATTCTAGAATTAACAGGCAGCCAATGAAGAGAGGCCAATATGGGTCATATAGCTTCCAGTGAGACACTAGACTCTGGCTGAAGGTAGTTTGGACAATTCTTCTTTACAAAACATCTCAGGGTTGTTGGTTTCTTAGCATGGACAGCCCGCTTAAAATCACACCACAGATTTTCAATAATATTCAGATCTGGGGACTGACATGGCCATTCCAGAACATTGTACTTGTTCCTCTGTACACACAGCACAGTGAGGTGCCTGTCAGCTGCTGACCAGAGACTCACTGACAGCTCACATAACACAGAAACACAGTGACATGTTGGTGTGCGTGTTGAAGTAACAGGGGACGTGTCCGCCAACAGCAGCTGCTGTTGAGATCTCTTGTTTCTGGACGTCCCAGCTGGAGAACACGTACCGTGTTTGGACGGACATGAACTTACAACTGTCCACTGTGACACATATGTCTGCTTGCTGTCCTCACATGGACATAGAGTTCTCTAAACCCCCTTCTCTACTTTTTTTTTTACTAATAGCCCAATTTCATAGCCTTAAGAGTGTGCATATCATGAATGCTTGGTCTTGTTGGATTTGTGAGAATCTACTGAATCTACTGGTACCTTGTTTCCCATGAAACAATAAGAAATATACTCAAAACCTGGATTAATGTTTTTAGTCACAGAGCACTACTATTATTCTGAACACTACTGTACATAAAGACATATCACTGTTGTGACGGGATGCAGCGAGCGAGCACAGCACGCACACTGCCAGGCTGCCCCAGGTGATACGGACCATCAGATCATAACATGCAGCAGGCGATCTGAATGTCACATCACCCACTTGAGCTCTGTTCCACATGACGAGGTGTCTGTCCTGCAGCATTCTGTCCACAAGACATGCGTGTCGGCCGGACACACCAGGCCAGTAGATGTGGACATGATAAGAGCGCCCTGCTTCTCATTCATGTCATTTCATGACTGTACGTCTATGACTATGGGTCATCTACAGGGGAATAGACAGTTCATAAATGTACTGTCCACTTGATAAGAGGGATTCAATAAAATGTGTTTTTTATGGTGTGTATGTTTTTTTTAAATACGTCCATCTCCTTGTTGATTTCAGGCATTTTTCTGCACCTTTTACAGGCCAGCGATGGTAGCGCAGTGGTAAAGTTTCTGGCTGGCAATCAGAGCTTTTGTAAATTGCAGGTTGCAATGTGGTTACACATGCTCCAACTGCTCACACCGTATTCCCACTGCAACGGTGCCCGACACCGTCACGTGCATGAAAATGTCGCAGCGTGATCGTTCACACCTGCCCGTTGGCTCGATGTTTTTGTGGTTTGCTCATATGAGCTGTTCTGAAGTGATTCACCCTGATTTGTAGTTATTCGTACTGTGTGTGAAGGGGCTCTTTGTGTGAAAGTCTCACAGTAAGACCGGAGGCACAAGGACTTAAAAGACTTGGACTTTCATTCTCCTGCAAAGACATCAGCACAGTGAAAGACCTCTATTTAGCAACCTCATAGACGAGTCCAGGAAAACATTGAAAACCTGGATGTTGATCCAGGACAATCATAACCCCAGACACTCAGACTACTCACTCAGCTTCTCAAGTGCTGGAATCAGGGCATCTACTGGTTCTGTAAATATCACAGCATTGTCAAAGGTCAGTAAGCATCTCAAGGTCAGTAAGCCTTTTGCTGCCAGTTAACCTAGTTAAAGTCCACTGGTTCTGAAATTAAATCTGACACTAAATCAAATCAATTTTATTTATATAGCGCCAAATCACAACAAACAGTTGCCCCAAGGCGCTTTATATTGTAAGGCAAAAGCCATACAATAATTACAGAAAAACCCCAATGGTCAAAATGACCCCCTGTGAGCAAGCACTTGGCGACAGTGGGAAGGAAAAGGAAACTATGCACTTTATGCTCACCATCACTGATGATTTTCAACTTTAATACACTGCAATAGGAAGCTACATCAGAAAAGCACAAGTAAAACTTTGTCCTGCATCCAGAAACCCTACCAAGATCAGGATCAAGATGCACTCACCCTGTTGACATAAACATAACCTTCTGGAATGACGTGGGTGTGGAAGAAAGTGGATTTACCAGCTGTGAAAGAAGAAAAGAGAAACAGATAAGAATGCTGTGGATGGGAAGGGACAAAAAGATGACACAGTCGACTTACATGCAGGAAAACCCACAGCGACGATGACTTCTGTTTTGTTGGAGGTGAGGGAGGCAGACGGCGGGTCGTACAGCCGGGCAGTACAGTCAAGCTCCCTCTAGTTGTTCAGATAAACAAATGCTTATAAACCCATGAAACAAACTCACAACGCTCACATCTCCTTTAGAGATCACAGTTAGAGGGGGTTACACTTTTACTCACAGGGTCAAATTCAGGCAGTTTATAGGGGGCGCTCTTCCAGCCCAGGAAGTACTCCTCTGGGGTCTGGAACTGCAACCTGATATTCAAAGCAAACTACAAACAAAAATATGAGGTAACCAGTCGACAAAAAGTCAGACAAAATACTACAGTGTCAAAAGTCAAAATAGTTTGTAATAGCAGGAAGACAAGATATTGCTCTACAAAATGGACTACATCCTGCTTTAATTTTTAAAATAGGATGTAGATACAGGTAACACATTTCCGCACAGTGGTGCTCCAACACTCTGAGCTGCTACAACAGAACCCAGTGGTGATTATTCATGTCATCCATTACTATGATATGAGATCTCACAGGATTTCTGCTATGCACAATTTCTGCAGGAAAAAGCATCAATAATTTTACATTATTAGAGTTTTTATTTTAATGAAACCTCTCACAAAGTAGTAGCACTGCAAACCAATGTTAATCAATGCATGGTGCTATTGAGTTCTGTTGTAGTTGGCTATATTGTTGGATCACTATTGCGTAGAAATGTCTTGTGCATGTAGCCAATACCAACATGGAATATGGCTCCTACCGCTCACAACATGAATTAAAATATTTAGATTTGTGGTTATGATGCACTATTTCACTGGGGCTGTCATTTTAGCTTTAGAGCTGAGAATCAGCTGGTGGGCAGATTTTTTTTTTGGCAACTGATGTTTTGGTCTTGTGCTAAAACATATTAGTCTCTTATTAGGAATAAACATTCAAATACACTAAAACCTCCAAGTAATATTTCTTATTTCCATTTTTCAATATTTAGGTTAAAGTGCACTTCCGTCTCCATTAAAACAAAGGATTAGAGCTCGTGAACAATGTGAAAGTAATCATTTCTGACCAAAACATCCCAATTATGTCATAATTCTGGACGGAATATTCCAATTTGAAACATCCATGGTCAAAAGGTCCTACACTCAAAGCAGTCACCTGAACTGACCGAGCAGCTAAACACAGACACTTCTGAACCTTGGTGAGCTATTAAGGAAATCTATGCAAATTTAAGATTATAACTTTAGTTTTGTTTTGGAAAACTAAACTGATTCTGTGGCTATGTGGTCAGTGCATTTATTTCTAAAACATAAGGTTCCTGGTTCAAGTCCACCTGTGTCCATTTTTCATGTATTGTGGAGTTGTATCAGGAATGGCACATGGTATAAAA
Source organism: Thalassophryne amazonica (assembly GCF_902500255.1). Lineage (NCBI taxonomy): Eukaryota > Metazoa > Chordata > Actinopteri > Batrachoidiformes > Batrachoididae > Thalassophryne > Thalassophryne amazonica. The sequence goes on from NC_047106.1 coordinate 51,747,030, forward strand.
GATGCAGCAAATCACCATGCAGATCCATATCTGATCTGCTGTGGCAATCCCAATCATAAAAAAAAAAAGAAGGTGAAAAGAATATCCTAAACTAACTGATTGTTACTCCGCAAAGTGCATTCAAACCGTATAATGCCCGGCTTTGAGTTGTTTAATCCGCTTATACCATGTCCCACACAGTGAGCTAACACACAAATATTTAAGTTAACTTTTTTCGTGTTCTCTTCTTCTTTCCCGTCTTCAATCTTGTCCAGTTCGTCCAATGTTAAATCTTTATGCCGTTGCTTTTGCTGTTCTTCTCGTTTGCTCTCCTCTTCTTCCCATTCTTCAAATGTTTTATTTTGACCAAAAAATATTAAAATTCACTTGGAAATCCATGTTTTATTCCATTTCTGTCATTCAACTGTCAAAACACAGCTGATCTGCACCAACTGATTTGCACATTTCTATGGTGACGACCAGAGCAGAGTGATATTACAGTGACTTAACTCGCCGAACTATGAGTGCATATACCCAAAATTTAATGCACGTCAGTTAGACATAGAATTCTCACTGACCATGGTATAAAATATGTAAATAAACATGTTAAGTCTACCAGTCGGTCACTGCAGGAGAAATCCTTCTTCTTCCTTCCAGGAGCCCAGTTTTCTGGTCGACCTGCTGCATCTGGACACAGAGGTTGAGTTAGAAACTATGGGAATAATGGGTTTATATGTTTTTTTTTTTTGTTTAGTTTATCAACCACATGTGCAAAGTAACAAAAAAAGACACAAAAAACAAACATAAAACATGGTAATTTGATATATATTCTGGCACCTTGCACCTTCTTTCCAGATCTTTCTGGACAGTTGTGTTGTCACAGAGAAAAAAATGTGTAAGTGCATTTATGTGGCTGCAGACAGACAGGACACCTGACAATGTTCTATGGCTATGAATGGCCTGTTGATCATCGTGGACACACTATTACACCTAAAAGCTCACTCACCTCCCACATAGACACTCTGTGTCTTGTCAACAGCCACGCCTTCATTAGCCTGCAGACAAAACAAACATTTAAACCATCAAAGACAGTTTAAAGTCAAAAACAGCTTCAGGCAAAGGCAACAATACAAATGAAACCTGAAACAATTAGCTGATTGTTGATAATTTAAAACTGTTAAGGTAATTGACCATTTAAGTAATTAAAAAAAAGAGACACCTTTTAAATTTAAGACCCCTTTTTAAACCAATAAATTCCCCCATCTGAATTTACTGGTTTTAAATTCATGTTACAGGGTTGTACATCAAGGACAGATATTGTAACATGTTTTAAACCCATTTTAATATGTTTTAAAATACTGTATTTGCAGAAGACGCAAACGAAGGCTTAGTAGTAGTACTAACAAACCATATATCTATTTCTATATATAGCCTACCTCTGAGATGCCTCAAGGTGTGGTGTCACTATCTGCTCATGGCACTAGCACCAGCCTTACTGATTCAATCTTTCTCACCACTTTGCCATCTAGTGGCCAACAGGATGTTTTATTTGCAAAGAAACAAAAAAGGAGTTCTCTACATAGGACGTGAAGCACAGGTAATACACAGGTAGGTGGACTGGGGCAATTCAGATGAAATGTCTTTTCCAAAGACACAGACAGGTTGTGACCGGAATAGTATGACAGGATAAATTATGTGGGCTTTAAGATGTCAACTACTTTAAGCTGACTTTAAACCTCTTCAAACACATTTTAAAATGGTTTAAACGAGAAGCTTAATTTTGTAATAATTCTAAAAAGCTCCAAACCAGTGCTAAAATGTCTTAAATTGAAACTTTAATATGGATAAATGAAAATATTCTACTCAAAAAAAAAAAGAAAAAGAAAACGAGAGAGAATGTTTAACTACTTTTTTGATGTTGCTGAAGTGGTTTTATAAGTATCTCAACCAATGAGGAGCTATCAAATGATCTTAATATGGCTAATGAGATAAACTGGTCTGAGTGGTTCTAACAAACCAAACAGAATTCGATTTTTGGCTGTTTAATGAAACAAGTAATTTAAATACCTTCAGCACTTCTGTGTATTTTCCTAAAATTTTACACAGGAAATAATTGCAAAAATAATCAACAGATTAAATCGATTATTGGTGGGTGCTTGGAGGCGAAAATAAATTGATTCTTAATGTATGGCGATGTGGACAAAGATGATTCTGAATTGATTCACAAATGTCTATAATTGATTTTATAACTGTTAATTATAGGGTTTGGAACTCAGTTTCTTTGTTATATTTTGTTTAGCAGCTGGCTGCTGGTTTCTATTATTTATTGTTAAATGTTCATGGGAAGAAAATAAAAAAAAGGGTAATTTTTTACATAATTTGTATTGTATATTACATGAGCGTTTAATAAAAAGACCTTGGAAAGGAACTCGGCTGCTGGCCACCGTTAACGAGCACTTTTCACATTCCTTATTTAAACATACATTTCTAATTTTACTCAATTCATTTTTTTGAATTGCATTTGCCACATGGCTTCTTTTACAGTGTCTCTCTTTGTAAAAATGGGAGGAAATGAAGCTTGGTGCAGCTGCAGGGTCCATGCTGCGTGCGTTAGAAAACAGAAAAATCCCATGTTTTTGAACTATATCTTGGGGCAACTGTTTGTTGTGATTTGGCGCTATATAAAAAAATTGATTGATTGATTGATATGCGACACACCAAAAAAAAAAAAAAAAACATCTGGAGACAAGTTCTGGGTCCATCTGAACACAGTTTTTAACTTCAAAATCTAAAAAACAAAGAAAAGAAAGAAAATATCTTCACCCTCTTTCAGCAGGTGACAAGTTCAGCTGACTGCTTTGCTGAATGCAGACTCAGTCTGTCGTTTCAAAACAGGTTAAAAAACAAATCAAATAAATTATTTGCCATGTTTCTGGTGGAGTGCACATGCTCGCAGTTTGAGCTGCTGAACCAAAAGTATAATCAAAAGGAAAATGTGTGCACGAGATGAGATATGCATGCCATGTTTTCTGCAGATTAGAGTGTCAACAAGTCAGCAGCGCCACAAAGTCTCATCATTAACACAACATGAGTTCTTGTTTAAATTATTCTGACAAGTACAAAGTGCATTAGTGCAGCACAGCCAGTGTGCATGTGCTGCAATGAAGTAAAAATAAAGGTAGAAAAAAGCTGCAGATGAGTCTGACCTTTTTTGTTGGAGTGGTAATAATCCAAACAAGTGTCAGTCTGAACTCACACTGACACAGGCAGTTGTGAGAGGTGGGACAGGGGCAACAGTCCCCCTGGGTTTTATGATTCAGAATTAATGAATAAAAGCCACACAGGTTGGCTGAGCTGTTAAAGAATGTTTTGAAAATAGAGTCATTCTTGATCATTAAAAACATTTTCATTAAAAATATTTTGATTTGATTTTGATTTGACTAGTCTCAGGCAGTGAGAAAAAAGAAATAATGTGCAGAAAAAAAGATGGATCAAGGTAACTGTTTTATATTCAAATCGCAGCTCTCTGAATTGAAATAGAATCAAATCGTGAGGTGCCTAAAGAGTCCCACCCCTACTAAAGATAGTGATCATTTATTGCAGCCCTAAAACACAACGCTGTGTTGAATGCTAACAGAGAGATTCCCATGACTCAGCTAGTTTAATTTGTGTGTACTTTGTTATGCCTGTCTCTGTGAAAACACTGCACAGGAGGTGCGGTCATTATAAAACACGGGCACGCCAGTAGCCTAACAAACACTAACCTTCTCACACAAGTAATTCCACATTCCCATTACGGGCTTCCTATAGATACCAGGACCAGTTGCTACAAACACCTGAGACAGACACAAGGAGACAAACCCTGAAATGTCGGTGACATTAACAAAAAGATCACAAAGTGGAAAAACCTCAACATGACAGACCTGCACAGGTAGCTGTATTGTACTCAGAATGTCTTCCACTTTTGACTTGAAGACCTCTGGTCTCAGTTTACCTTTAGCAATTCCTAGTTGGTTCGTAAAAAACACCACCTGCACAAAGAGAATGTAAATAATGTGCATTATGGACCAGCAATTCACAGGTTTACATTTTCTAATGATCCATAAATATCTGTAGCTGCAGAATGTTACTCTTCACCTTATATCCTTTTGTAAGCAAGCTGGCCAGTTTGGGCTGAATCTCAGGGTAGAGGATCCTGTTAAACACAAAGAGACATCTGTGAGGAATGGAAAGAACTAATATTAAAGGAACCCATTTTTAACATTTTTTCTTAGATTTGGAGTTTCTGAACAACCTTGTGCTTTCCAGCTGCTCATAGGTGGCGTGTGCGTTGTATGTGTGTGGAGAGTTAGTGGCATGTAAAGGGCGTCAAATGAAATTGAGCCACGAGTGTTTTGAACATGACCAAAACTCTAGCCACATCCCAGCAAGTGCTGGCAACTGTGTGGAGTTGTGTGATGTGGTTGTGGTGAGTTGCATTGTGTTTGTGGCCATCTGTGTGAGAGTAGAGAGTCAAAGAGATTCAAACTTTTATTGTCATATGCACAGTAAAGAAACATGTTTCCCTGTGCAATGAAATTCTTACTTTGCTGCCCACACTGGATGCCCATATATACACATATATATACATATATATATATATATATACACATATATATATATATATATATATATATATATACACATATATATATATATAAGTGGGGGGAAAAATGAAATAACATAAAATAAGCATGCTGGTAAGAACAATATAACAAGCAATGTAATAAAAATGTAATAATGTAATAAAAAGAAATATGCACTGTAAAAAGGGAAATATAAAATATTTTACAGTTTGTGTAGGATGAATTCTTTCATTACCCACTCTTGACTTTCCAACACCTTGACAAAATAATAGCTCAGCAGCAGGTCAGGACACAAACCGAGAGACAAAAACTCAATCATTTACTCGGTGGGAGTGGCTTTTGATTGACACTGTGGATATAAATCTTGCTTGCTGTAAACAACTGATGTCAACTGGGTATTGTGAAAGATGAGTAACACACAGTGTCACTCCATTTTATATCCATTTTTAACAGCTCCATTGTTTTTAAAGTTTGCATCTATTTTTCTTCCTCCCATGTTTGAGGACAATTTCCTGAAATGACAAACAGCCATTGTGTCTTGCGAATGATGAACTGAAGACAAGGCTGTTTTCATCATACTACAAGTGTTTTAATCAAAATATCTTCAAATTAATCAAATCACTCAATTTAATTTATCACTACATTTTTCAATTCACTTGCATTTTCAATTGTTTTATTTTTAATCATTTTATTCTTGTTACTTCCACCACTTATAAATGACTAGTACAGGATGACATAAAGAGACCCTGACAGATTAAAAAGACTAAATTTAGAAATTTTAGTTGCATTTCTCTGTTATCCATCACTGTGAATAAAATATCTTTGGAACTTCAACAAAACAAGACTTTTGAAGTCCAATCTTAAGCTCTGACAAACTGTAAAAAATTTGTAAAAAGTATTCTTCATTACTCTTTGGTATATATTTTTTGAAACAATTCATCCATAAAGATTATTAGTGTCAACTGAAAACTGACAGACAAGCATGTATAACTGATTTAACTGCAGAGAAATAAAAAGTTAAGACATGCAGTCATACCTCCAATCATCTGGTCCAGTGGGAAAGACTTTACCCGATTTAGTGGTGATGATGCAGCCATCTATATCAAATCCAGCGATCTGAAGGAGAAGAAAAGCTGATCATATCCAAACATTCAGACATGAGCTGCACAAGTAGTTAATAACATTTGCATATGGTTACAAGACAACTTTTTAGCACATACCATCCGAAAACAAAAGAAAAATCACTAACACCCCTGTCACACCTTGACAATTTAGCCAGTGCATACTGAGCATATTAAAAACACTGGCATATGTAGGAGTACGTCTTACGTAGGTTTCGTACAAGTTAAGAGCATGTTGAAGCACACTGATATACGTTGTGGGGAGCACGTCGAAACATTTTGGGCATGCACAGTATTCTCGATGTATGCCAGTGTATGTCTCATACGTCTCGCATACATGGACCATAAGTTGTCCGTAAGTTAAGCGATTGTTGACACACGTTTTTTTGTAAGTTACTCATAAGTCGAAATACATCCATTGATGCTGTCCACTGATTGTCACAGCCTGACAAAAACTTATCCACACAAAGCGTCCTGATTTGGAAAATGATGTCTGAAAACACTTTAGTTCCTTGTCATGGCTGAAGAAATGTAGTGTTTTAAAACATGTCCCTCTGTGTTTTCAGCCTGAACCAGTGCACCGGTGGAATTTTGTTCCACAACAAGACAATTAACTTATTTTAAAAGTTGAGAGTCACACCGCCTCATTCAGTCACATCAGCAAACACAGACATCAGTCAATTCTTCAGCATTCTGCACGCAATGAAAATAAATCCCATGATTCACCAAGACAAAAATAAAATAAAATTTTAAAATGCTAAATTACTCTGTTTTGCTTCCGTGTGGAGGGGCCGAGGCCGCGTGACAGCGTACGCACACTCAATGATGTATTTGCCAATATTTACGTGCACCACCTGCCAAACAAAAGTGTTCTGCAAACCCAGACTTAACTACTCCGACCCGCACCATACCATGCAGTACCAACCCGGACAGCTCAGTGAAAATGGGGCTGTCAGCATTTGCTTGTTGTGAAAGTGTAGTGACATGGACCCACAACAGGGGGCGCAAATGAACGGTCAATAGATGAGCCAAAAGGTAACAATTTAATGTTGTGAAACGTGCACAACGAACATACAGACAATCTCAGAATATAATTACAGTCAAATTACAAAGGTGACGTGCGGGCAGGCTCGAGGATAGAAGACGTCTGTCCTGAGAAGAGCCGGAACCACACGATTTCCGCCCCCACAGAACCTGGTGAATACTGGAGCCGCCAAGTCATGAATTCCCAGGTGATCACCGTCCCCGACTGTCGGATCTGGTACTGCTGGCAAAGAACAAAGACAGTCAAGTGTGGGTGTGTGTACACCCAGTAACAACAGCGGTGGGAATGCCACCTCCACCTCTCACTCAATACTTGCAGCGCGTCCTCAGAGGAAAAAGAGTGCCGTATTGTACAGCCTCCACAAAAGGACCGGAACTCCTGCAAACACTCACAATAAACAGATTCTCAATATTTCCACAAAGGCTGAGGATATTACCTCCAATGAAGTACGATATCTCGGCGATGAGGTGGAGATGACGTCTGGTCTTTATGGAGTGTGATGATGAAGAATGTGTGACAGCTGTCAGGAATTAATGAGTGACAGCTGTCACTCCCGGCTGTGTCCGTGGCGGCAGCGCCCTCTCGTGCCTGAAGCCCGCACTTCAGGCAGGGCGCCCTTTGGTGGTGGGCCAGCAGTACATCCTCTTCTGGCGGCCCACACAACAGGACCCCCCCCTCAATGGGCGCCTCCTGGCGCCCGACCAGGCTTGTCCGGGTGTCTGCGGTAGAAATCGGCCAGGAGGGCCGGGTCCAGGATGAAGGTCCTCTTCACCCAGGAGCATTCTTCGGGTCCATACCCTTCCCAGTCCACCAAATACTGGAACCCCCGGCCCATTCGACGGACGTCCAGGAGCCGGCGCACTGTCCAAGCCGGCTCCCCGTCAATGATCCGGGCAGGAGGCGGCGCCGGACCGGGAGCACAGAGGGGTGACGTGTGGTGAGGCTTGAGTCTGGACACATGAAAAACCGGGTGGATCCGCAGTGAAGCTGGGAGTCGGAGCTTCACTGCGGCAGGACTGAGGATTTTGAGGATCTTGAAAGGTCCAATGTACCGGTCCTTCAACTTGGGGGAGTCCACTTGGAGGGGGATGTCCTTCGTGGACAGCCATACCTCCTGCCCGGGCTGGTAAGCAGGGGCCGGGGATCGCCGGCGGTCTGCATGGGTCTTCGCCCTCGTCCGGGCCTTCAACAAGGCAGAACGGGCGGAGCGCCACACTCGACGGCACTTCCGCAGGTGGGCCTGGACCGAGGGCACACCGACCTCTCCCTCCACCACGGGGAACAACGGGGGCTGATACCCCAAACACACCTCAAATGGGGAGAGGCCGGTGGCGGAAGACACCTGGCTGTTATGCGCATACTCGATCCAGGCCAGATGGTTACTCCAGGCCGTCGGGTGCGCGGATGTGACGCAGCGGAGGGTCTGTTCCAGTTCCTGGTTGGCCCGCTCTGCCTGTCCGTTCGTCTGTGGATGGTACCCGGACGAGAGGCTCACGGTGGCCCCCAGTTCCCTGCAGAAGCTCCTCCAGACGTGTGAGGAGAACTGGGGACCACGATCTGAGACGATGTCGGTGGGTATCCCATGCAGACGGACAACATGGTGGACCAGGAGGTCTGCTGTCTCCTGGGCTGTTGGGAGCTTCGGGAGGGCCACGAAGTGGGCCGCCTTGGAGAATCGGTCCACTATCGTGAAGATGGTGGTGTTGCCCTGGGACGGCGGGAGGCCCGTGACGAAATCCAGGCCGATGTGGGACCAGGGGCGATGAGGCACAGGAAGCGGTTGGAGTAGTCCTTGGGCCTTCCTGTGGTCAGCCTTGCCCCTGGCACAGGTGGTGCAGGCCTGGATATACTCCCGGACGTCAGCTTCCATAGACGCCCACCAGAAGCGCTGCCGGACAACTGCCACGGTCCTTCGTACCCCTGGATGACAGGAGAGCTTGGAACCGTGACAGAAGTCCAAGACTGCAGCTCTGGCCTCTGGTGGGACGTATAAACGGTTCTTCGGACCTGTACCTGGGTCCGGGCTCCGTGCCAGGGCCTCCCGGACGATCTTCTCCACGTCCCAGGTGAGGGTGGCCACGATAGTGAACTCCGGCAGGATGGGCTCCGGTGGATCCGACAGTGCAGTTTTGACCTCCTCTTCGTGTACCCGGGACAAGGCATCCGACCTCTGGTTCTTGGTCCCGGGGCGATAGGTGATCCGGAAGTCAAAACGCCCGAAGAACAGTGACCAGCGGGCTTGCCTGGGGTTCAGCCGCTTGGCGGTCCTGATATACTCCAGGTTCCGATGGTCAGTGAAAACCGTGAACGGCACAGACGCTCCCTCCAACAGGTGTCTCCACTCCTCAAGAGCCTCTTTCACCGCAAGGAGTTCTCGATTGCCGACGTCATAGTTCCGTTCAGCCGGGGTCAACCTGCGTGAAAAGTAGGCACACGGGTGAAGAACCTTATCAGTCTCTCCGCTCTGGGACAGCACGGCTCCTATCCCTGAGTCTGAGGCGTCCACTTCAACCACGAACTGGCGGCTAGGGTCGGGCTGCACCAAAACTGGCGCAGTAGAGAACCGTCGTTTCAACTCCTTGAACGCGGCTTCGCACCGATCCGACCAGGTGAAGGGGAGTTTTGGAGAGGTCAGGGCTGTCAGGAGGCTAACTACCTGACTGTAGGCCTTAATGAACTCCTATAGAAATTAGCGAAGCCGAGGAACTGTTGCAGCTTCCTACAGCTTGTTGGTTGGGGCCAATCTCTCACCGCCGCAACCTTGGCCGGATCAGGGGTGACGGAGTTAGAGGAGATGATAAACCCCAGGAAGGACAAAGACGTGCGGTGAAACTCGCACTTCTCGCCCTTCACAAAACAGTCGGTCTCTAATAACCGCTGCAGGACTGACGTACATGCTGGACATGGGTCTCAGGATCCGGAGAAAAGATGAGAATATCGTCCAGATATACGAAGACGAATCGGTGCAGGAAGTCCCGCAAGACATCGTTAACCAAGGCTTGGAACATCGCGGGGGCGTTGGTGAGGCCGAACGGCATGACCAGGTACTCAAAGTGACCTAAGGGGGTGTTAAATGCCGTCTTCCATTCGTCTCCCTTCCGGATCCGAACCAGGTGATACGCATTTCTAAGATCCAGCTTAGTAAAGATTTTGGCTCCATGCAGGGGGGTGAACACGGAATCCAACAATGGCAACGGGTATCGATTGTGAACCGTAATCTCATTCAGCCCCCTGTAATCAATGCATGGACGGAGTCCGCCATCTTTCTTGCCCACAAAAAAGAAACCTGCCCCCATCGGGGAGGTGGAGTTCCGGATCAGCCCGGCAGCTAATGAGTCCCGGATGTAGGTCTCCATTGATTCGCGCTCAGGTCGTGAGAGGTTGTACAGCCTGCTGGACGGGAACACAGCGCCTGGAACCAAATCAATGGCACAATCGTACGGACGGTGCGGGGGAAGGGTGAGTGCCAGATCCTTGCTGAAGACGTCAGCAAGATCGTGGTACTCAACCGGCACTGCCGTCAGATTGGGAGGGACTTTGACCTCCTCCTTAGCCTGTAAACCGGGGGGAACCGAGGATCCTAAACACACCCGATGGCAGGTTTCGCTCCCTGACCACCCACCCCAGATGGCCAATCAATCCGGGGATTGTGCTTCAACATCCACGGAATCCCAAAATCACGCGGGAGGTAGAAGGAGTTACAAAAAACTCAATCTCCTCCCGAGGTTTCCAGACACCACCAGAGTTACTGGTTGTGTCTTGTGTGTGAGTAAAGGGAGGAGGGTGCCATCTAGTGCCCGAACCTGTAATGGCGAAGGCAAGCGCCACCAGAGGGAGCCCTACCTCCCTTGCCCATCTGCTGTCTAGCAGATTCCCTTCTGACCCTGTGTCCACCAGTGCTGGGGCTTGAAGGGTTAAATCCCCGCTCAGGATTGTGACTGGGAGTCGTGTGGGCAATCTGTGTGTGTCTCAAGTGAATGTTTTGACCCCCCCTTAGCCAGTCTCTAAGGGCGAGTGTTGTCGTTTTGGCCGTTTGGGGCAGTTTTTCTGTATGTGCTCCTTTGAGCTGCAGAGAAACACTCCCCGCGGATCAGCCTCCTCATTTGGACCCTGTGCGTTTCCATAACAACGTCAGCAGGGGGAGCTGTTACCCCACGGAGCGCTGTGGCTGTGGAGCGTGGGAGGGCGGCGCCTTTTCGAACCCGGAAGGGAGAGGGGCGGCGTGTATCCGGTCACGTCCTTCGCCTCGCTCCCGACGGCGTTCTCCAACCGATTGTCTAAAACCGTAGAACGAGATCGATAAGCCATCTAAATCCCGTGGTTCCTCCTTAGCTACCAGCTGCTCCTTCAGAACCAACGACAGTCCGTTTATGAAGGCGGCGCGGAGCGCAACGTTATTCCAGCCGACCTCGCAGCCACGATGCGGAAGTTGACTGCATAAGCGGCTGCGCTCTCGCGTCCCGTCTCATTGACAGCAGCACGGTTGAAGCGTCTCTCCTCTGTTAGGGTGAATCAAACACTGTTCTGAACTCCCCCACAAACCCAGATGTATGCTGATAACAACCGTGAGTTCTGTTCCCAGAGCGCAGTAGCCCAGGCGCGTGCTTTACCCCGAAGCAGAGCAATCACATAAGCTATTTTACTAGCATCTGACGCGTACATGACGGGACGTTGTGCGAAGACGAGCGAACATTGCATGAGGAAGTCCGCGCACGTCTCCACACAACCTCCGTATGGCTCAGGAGGGCTTATGTATGCTTCAGGGGATGGTGGGAGGGGTTGTTGAACCACCACTGGAACGTTTATATCCTGCACAGGGTCGACAGGAGGACGAGCTGCAGCAGCGCCCTGAGCGCTCGCCGCCATCTGTGCGGAGACAGCCTCCACCCTGCGGTTCAGGAGGATGTTTTGCTCGGTCATTTGATCCAACCGAGCCGTAAAGGCGGTGAGAATGTGCTGTAGCTCACCAATCACGCCTCCTGCAGACGCCTGCGCTCCCTGCTCTCCCATTGGTCGTTCAACAGTCGGGTGACGCCCCTCGGAGTCCATGACGCTGGCCGAGATATCCTGTTGTGAAAGTGTAGTGACACGGACCCACAACAGGGGGCGCAAATAAACGGTCAATAGATGAGCCAAAAGGTAACAATTTAATGTTGTGAAACGTGCACAACGAACATACAGACAATCTCAGAATATAATTACAGTCAAATTACAAAGGTGACGTGTGGGCAGGCTCGAGGATAGAAGACGTCTGTCCTGAGAAGAGCCGGAACCACACGATTTCCGCCCCCACAGAACCTGGTGAATACTGGAGCCGCCAAGTCCCGAATTCTTAGGTGATCACCGTCCCCGACTGTCGGATCTGGTACTGCTGGCGAAGAACAAAGACAGTCAAGTGTGGGTGTGTGTACACCCAGTAACAACAGCGGTGGGAATGCCACCTCCACCTCTCACTCAATACTTGCAGCGCGTCCTCAGAGGAAAAAGAGTGCCGTATTGCACAGCCTCCACAAAAGGACCGTAACTCCTGCAAACACTCACAATAAACAGATTCTCAATATTTCCACAAAGGCTGAGGATATTACCTCCAATGAAGTATGATATCTCGGCGATGAGGTGGAGATGATGTCTGGTCTTTATGGAGTGCGATGATGAAGAATGTGTGACAGCTGTCAGGAATTAATAAGTGACAGCTGTCACTCCCGGCTGTGTCCGTGACGGCAGCGCCCTCTCGTGCCTGAAGCCCGCACTTCAGGCAGGGCGCCCTTTGGTGGTGGGCCAGCAGTACATCCTCTTCTGGCGGCCCACACAACATTGCTGGCTAAATTGTTATGGTGTGACAGCTGCATTAAAGTATTCGATGTATTCAGCATATTCTGCACATTTCTGATACGTCGGCATACATTGGCTAACTCGTCAAGGTGTGACAGGGCCCTAAATGTGCACACCTTGATGCCAGTAAGCCACAAAGTCATTACACAGAAAATAGTTACTGGCTGCTATAATAATGTTTAAAATGCCATAAAAAGCATCTTTAATGATATTTGTTTAATGTTGCTGAAACTATGGTTCCTAACTCAGGTGGGACGGAGTCTTCAAACATGACAGCTACGAGTATACCTTTAAACAGAAATGTACATAACAATTACTATACTGTGAAACGCCAGTTAAAAAGAAATGAACAAGTAAATTGCTTTTGAAAAGAGCAAATTACAAATGCAAAGTAGACAGAAAAGCAGCAGACCATGCTGCATGAATGTACCTACCTTTTCACTTGCTTTAACACCAGCAGCAGTGTAAAACATCAGGGAGCCTGTCTGCTGCCAGCTGCTCTTCTGACAAGCCTGTGACGATGACGAAGCTGATGCTGGTTGGATGCTGCCACTTCCCTCCGCCGTAGCCTTCTCTACCATCTCCTGCAGCTGCTTCAGCTTTTCCTCTGCCATTCGCTCATCCTCATCCTCCTCGCTCTTCTTCTCGCCATCTGGGGATTTCTTAAACCTCCTTTGGCGCTTCACCTCAGGGGGTTTTGTCTCTCCGCTGTACGGCCGCTTGGATGACTGAATAACAGAGAAGTACAAATTTTGTCTAGCAATTTGGGATTTATAGTAATGATAACTAGAGCACCGTGCCCATAGAGTGCAATCCTCCGCCAACACTAGTTTTCAATTCCACAAATTTGTACCTTGGAAAAAAAATATCAAGGTCAAAATCTTGTTAGAAGTGGCTTTTCATAAGCTGAATTAGATGTGATCAAATGTCAGGAGTATGTATTTAGTTCATGCACTTGAATAAACGCCAGTTTTTTTTTTTGTTTGTTTTTTTTTTTTTTTTACATTTTCATTTTCTGAATTCTTTTAAAGATATTTTTCACAGAACATTGGTTATCTCTGCTATGCACAATTTGTCATTGCTTTTGGGCACTTGGTTTACCTGGAAGACAGACAAATCAAATCAATTTTATTTATATAGCACCAAATCACAACAGCTGCCCCAAGGCACTTTATATTGTAAGGCAAAAGCCATACAATAATTACAGAAAAACCCCAACGGTCAAAATGAGCAAGCACTTGACGACAGTGGGAAGGAAAAACGCCCTTCTAACAGGAAGAAACCTCCAGCAGAACCAGGCTCAGGGAGGGGCAGTCTTCTGCTGGGACTGGTTGGGGCTGAGGGGAGAGAATCAGGAACAAGACATGCTGTGGAAGACAGCAGAGATCAATCACTAATGATTAAATGCTGATTAAATGATGATTAAATGGTGCATACAGAGCAAAAAGAGAAAGAAACACTCAGTGCATCATGGGAACTCCCCAGCAGTCTAAGTCTATAGCAGCATAACTAAGGGATGGTTCAGGGTCACATGACCCAGCCCTAACTATAAGCTTTAGCAAAAAGGAAAGTTTTAAGCCTAATCTTAAAAGTAGAGAGGGTGTCTGTCTCCCTGATCCGAATTGGGAGCTGGTTCCACAGGAGAGGCGCCTGAAAGCTGAAGGCTCTGCCTCCCATTCTACTCTTAAAAACCCTAGGAACTACAAGTAAGCCTGCAGTCTGAGAGCGAAGCGCTCTATTGGGGTGATATGGTACTAAGAGGTCCCTAAGATAAGATGGGACCTGATTATTCAAAACCTTATAAGTAAGAAGAAGAATTTTAAATTCTATTCTAGAATTAACAAGCCAATGAAGAGAGGCCAATATGGGTGAAATATGCTCTCTCCTTCTAGTCCCCGTCAGTACTCTAGCTGCAGCATTTTGAATTAACTGAAGGCTTTTCAGGGAACTTTTAGGACAACCTGATAATAATGAATTACAATAGTCCAGCATAGAGGAAATAATGCATGAATTAGTTTTTCAGCATCACTCTAAGACCTTTCTAATTTTAGAGATATTGCGCAAATTTTTCTCTTCTCCCTCCCTCCTTATCTTTCCTGCTTCTGTGGCGTGTTGTCTGTGAGGCTGCCAGCTTTGCTCTTCTGGAAACAGCAAAAATGGATCTGTTAAAGTGGTCTCTGAACGCAATTGACACTATTTTTTCTACAAGACACTCGGGAGCGGAGGACCCGACCTGTCCTGCCGGGACACATGTGATGGGTTACGTGACGGACAGTTGGAGGAAATGGCAGGTCATGTGCCTTTACACGCTGTCTGTGGAGGACGTCGAAGATGTGTATATATTTGGCACGGTGGTGACCGGGTTCCTGCTGTGTGGAGCGGGCATAACGCTGGTTTACCGGAAAATTAAGAAAGTGGAAGCGGCAATAATTGGCCCATCCAGGCTACCCCACATGATTGATTCGATTGGAAGGGCAGTGTCAGCTCAGTAGGCGGGTGTTAACCGCGCGTTGGATACCATCTCGGGAAGAATGGCTGCATTGGAAAACCGCATTGATCGTCAGTAATGACCACATCTCCTCTCCTAATTCAGATGTATTGAAAGCCACTCTGTCTCAGACTGTGGAATCTTTCAGGCGTCTGCTAATCTGGATTTTCATTCGGCTTCCCAAAACACAGCTGCACTTCAAGGCCGCTGTGATAAAAACCTCCTGGAAGAAGAACAATGCTCATGTTTCACTCCCTGGTCTTCCCCCGCCCTCAGCTTCTCCAGCTCAGACGTTGACTGAGGACAGTGGACTGTTCAGGGCTGGGCCCCTCCTCCCTCCAGAATGGACGAACAAGGCTGTTGATGGCGCCTAAAGGCGGCCTCTGGAGTGTTCTGTCTGATAACTGGACTCTTACAAATCTCTGTCGTCGTCTCTTGTCCTGTTGTTGTGTGTGATCATTGTTCATTGTGCTGATGGGTTTTTTCCCTGGATTGCTGCTGCACTGAACAATGCAGCAGCAATGAAGGTTTTTCTTTCCCAAGTTTTACCTTGTGTGCTTTTTATATGTGTTCATGTACCGGGCCGGCTTATGTGTGTGTCGTCTGTCGTCATGAGGCCGGTCATTGTTTGCTCAGTCCTGCTGTTGACCTAAGGCAGGATATACATCTGGAGCTGGTCCCCGGGAGCCTAAAGGCGACTTCTGCTCCTAACTGGCAATTAGGATGGGTTAAATGCAGTAAACACATTTCATTGTGCAGGGAACATGTTCCTTGTGCATATGACAATAAAATTCTTTTGAATCCTTGAATCCTTTGAAATGTAAAAAAGCAGTCCTACATATTTGCTTAATATGCGCTTTGAAGGACATATCCTGACCAAAAATGACTCCAAGGTTTCTCACAGTATTACTAGAGGTCAGGGTAATGCCATCCAGAGTACGGATCTGGTTAGACACCATGTTTCTAAGATTTGTGGGGCCAAGTACAATAACTTCAGTTTTATCTGAATTTAAAAGCAGGAAATTAGAGGTCATCCATGTCTTTATGTCTGTAAGACATTCTTGCAGTTTAACTAATTGGTGTGTGTCCTCTGGCTTCATGGATAGATAAAGCTGGGTATCATCTGCGTAACAATGAAAATTTAAGCAATGCTTTCTAATACTGCCTAAGGGAAGCATGTATAAAGTGAATAAAATTGGTCCTAGCACAGAACCTTGTGGAACTCCATAATTAACTTTAGTCTGTGAAGAAGACTCCCCATTTACATGAACAAATTGTAATCTATTAGATAAATATGATTCAAACCACCACAGCGCAGTGCCTTTAATACCTATGGCATGCTCTAATCTCTGTAATAAAATTTTATGGTCAACAGTATCAAAAGCAGCACTGAGGTCTAACAGGACAAGCACAGAGATGAGTCCATTGTCTGAGGCCATAAGAAGATCATTTGTAACCTTAACTAATGCTGTTTCTGTACTATGATGAATTCTGAAACCTGACTGAAACTCTTCAAATAGACCATTCCTCTGCAGATGATCAGTTAGCTGTTTTACAACTACCCTTTCAAGAATTTCTGAGAGAAAAGGAAGGTTGGAGATTGGCCTATAATTAGCTAAGATAGCTGGGTCAAGTGATGGCTTTTTAAGTAATGGTTTAATTACTGCCACCTTAAAAGCCTGTGGTACATAGCCAACTAATAAAGATAGATTGATCATATTTAAGATCGAAGCATTAATTAATGGTAGGGCTTCCTTGAGCAGCCTGGTAGGAATGGGGTCTAATAGACATGTTGATGGTTTGGAGGAAGTGACTAATGAAAATAACTCAGACAGAACAATTGGAGAGAAAGAGTCTAACCAAATACCAGCATTACTGAAAGCAGCCAAAGATAACGATATGTCTTTGGGATGGTTATGAGTAATTTTTTCTCTAATAGTTAAAATTTTATTAGCAAAGAAAGTCATGGAGTCATTACTAGTTAAAGTTAAAGGAATACTCGGCTCAATAGAGCTCTGACTCTTTGTCAGCCTGGCTACAGTGCTGAAAAGAAACCTGGGGTTGTTCTTATTTTCTTCAATTAGTGATGAGTAGTAAGATGTCCTAGCTTTACGGAGGGCTTTTTTATAGAGCAACAGACTCTTTTTCCAGGCTAAGTGAAGATCTTGTAAATTAGTGAGATGGCATTTCCTCTCCAACTTACGGGTTATCTGCTTTAAGCTGTGAGTTTGTGAGTTATACCACGGAGTCAGGCACTTCTGATTTAAGGCTCTCTTTTTCAGAGGAGCTACAGCATCCAAAGTTGTGCTCAATGAGGATGTAAAACTACTGACGAGATAATCTATCTCACTCACAGAGTTTAGGCAGCTACTCTGCACTGTGTTGGTATATGGCATTGGAGAACATAACAAAGAAGTAATCATATCCTTAAACCTAGTTACAGCGCTTTCCGAAAGACTTCCACTGTAATGAAACTTATTCCCCACTGCTGGGTAATCCATTAAAGTAAATGTAAATGTTATTAAGAAATGATCAGACAGAAGGGGTTTTTCAGGGAATACTGTTAAGTGTTCAATTTCCATACCATAAGTCAAAACAAGATCTAAAGTATGACTAAAGTGGTGGGTGGACCCATTTACATTTTGAGCAAAGCCAACTGAGTCTAATAATAGATTAAATGCAGTGTTGAGGCTGTCATTCTCAGCATCTGTGTGGATGTTAAAATCGTCCACTTATCTTATCTGAGCTAAGCACTAAGTCAGACAAAAGGTCTGAAAATTCACAGAGAAACTCACAGTAACGACCAGGTGGACGATAGATAACAACAAATAAAACTGGCTTTTGGGACTTCCAATTTGGATGGACAAGACTAAGAGTCAAGCTTTCAAATGAATTAAAGCTCTGTCTGGGTTTTTGATTAATTAATAAGCTGGAGTGGAAGACTGCTGCTAATCGTCCCCCTCGGCCCGTGCTACGAGCATTCTGACAGTTAGTGTGACTCGGGGGTGTTGACTCATTTAAACTAACATATTCATCCTGCTGTAACCAGGTTTCTGTAAGGCAGAATAAATCAATATGTTGATCAATTATTATATCATTTACTAACATGGACTTAGAAGAGATAGACCTAATGTTTAATAGACCACATTGAACTGTTTTAGTCTGTGGTGCAGTTGAAGGTGCTATATTATTTTTTCTTTTTGAATTTTTATGCTTAAATAGATTTTTACTGGTTGTTGGTGGTCTGGGAGCAGGCACCGTCTCTATGGGGATGGGGTATTGGGGGGATGGCAGGGGGAGAGAAGCTGCAGAGAGGTGTGTAAGACTACAACTCTGCTTCCTGGTCCCAACCCTGGATAGTCACGGTTTGGAGGGTTTAATAAAATTGGCCAGATTTCTAGAAATGAGAGCTGCTCCATCCAAAGTGGGATGGATGCCGTCTCTCCTAACAAGACTAGGTTTTCCCCAGAAGCATTGCCAATTATCTATGAAGCCCACCTCATTTTTTGGACACCACTCAGACAGCCAGCAATTCAAGGAGAACATGCGGCTAAACATGTCACTCCCGGTCCGATTGGGGAGGGGCCCAGAGAAAACTACAGAGTCCGACATTGTTTTTGCCAGCAGTTTCAAATTTCCTTCAATGTTGCCTGCTCTGGCCCCCGGAAAACAACTGACTATGGTTGCTGGTGTCGCTAACTTCACATTTCTCAAAACAGAGTCGTCAATAACCAGAGTTTGTTCCTCGGCAGGTGTGTCGCCGAGTGGGGAAAAACGGTTAGAGATGTGAACGGGTTGGTGGTATACAGGAGGCTTCTGTTTAGGCGTAAAATTGTAACCTTCATCCAATTTTAGTAGTGTAGGTAAACCCATAACAGAACATGAGAGTGACTGAGGCACTTTTGATTGAGATATAATGCAGAAAGTACACCAAATGGGCTTTTCAATATTAAATTAAAATGTCCACAAAAATCCACAACCCAGATCATATCTGGATCAAACATTGTCAGGCGATAGTGAGTGACAGTCTGCACCTCACTTTCAAATATGAGAGTTGATTTGGGCACATTTAATTAAGATATAATATCAAATATACATTAAATGGAGTTTTCAGTGTGCACAAAGTCTGTAATCCGGATCAGAGCTGGATCTAACTTTGTCAGTTGATAAAGGATACCATCCTACATATCACTCTCAAATATGAAAGAAATTGGATATTTTTTGACAGAGTTATGAATTTTTGAAAATTTGTTCAACGTTAAAGGATAGGGATTTTTCCAATAGTTTTCTGGACTTTGACCTTTGATCTATGACTTTGAAAATTGAATTAGTTCTTGCCTATCAGGATATGAATCCTCTGTAAAAAACTGATAATGATATATGAAAAATTGTGGGCTCCAGGGTGTTCACAAACAGAGGTGAAAACACAACATATGCTTATTATTAAAAATAACAGAACACCTATAACAATGGTGCATCAGTAATTGATGAAATCACAGGCAAATATTTAACAACCAACCCCCTTCCAAAAAAGTGACCAACCCAACACAGACCTGACAACTTTGATCACACACAGAAATTATCCACCAATGAAACAGCACAGGTTTAGGAAACAGGAAACACAGGAAACAGCATAGGTCATTCAGGACTGACAGGTTTTAAGACTGCACGCAACAGGATTGTGAAAGAACAACGAGATTCTTCCACGGAAAAGAGCACGGTAAGAGATGTTTGATGTCTAGTTCTCTTCATTAATACCATACTTTCACTTCCTTACACACGTAAATGAATAAGGAACATGAAATTCTACAGGGAAATAGGTTTCAACCACATAACCACATGAAATGTGTTACCTTCATGGGAGAGGAAGGGAAGAAATCCTTTATAGTGCACTTGCGTGATGGACTTGAGAGCTCTGTGCTCCTGCTCTTAGACGTGTCTTTTGTCTTATCTTGGACTTTTTTTCCTTCCTGTGCTATGCTGGTGTCTTTCCCATTGGAGCTCAGAGAATAGAGCACTTTAAAGGCGTGATTCTGGTTAACCAGGTACAGGACGCTGCCATGTCTCAGCTTACCAGACTGACCCCGGCCCAGTTTCTCACCATCTAGGAAACTAGGGTTGGGGCCGAGCTGTGGAAGACAGAGGACAAACCAAACAAACACTTTGATGAACACTGGTGTGCAGTATTTAATATGAGTAAGTTTACTATAACATATGGATAGCACATCTCTGTAACTTTAAAAGTGGGAGGAGTCAAATCAAGAAATACTTGATCTGTGATACAGAGCAAGGCAGAACTGTCGGGACTCATACCTGAGTTACAAGCACATCCTGGTCAGCATAACAAGCCACCACCTTCACTAGAAGAAATTACATTATTATTATTATGCACACAAACACATACATTATAAGACTGTATTTATAGATATTAACAATAGTTTTGTGCTGATGTCTGGTGTTTCACAAAGTTCAGAACATTTGAGGTTTTCATTCCAGACACAACTAACAGATAACACAAGCCATAGAGATCATTTTATGTTTTTTTTATGTCCTGTGACCTCCTACAACTCAGGCACTTTGAGACTTTGGCAATTATATGGTAATAAAATTACAAGGACAGCCACATTTTAGTTTGCCATTAAAAAATGACTGATTGTAATAGTGTTACCATACAACTGCCAGAATACAGCATAAAAACATGTTTCTGTCGAGCAGAATTGACCACTCATTAAACACTGATCTTTTATTACAGTTTTATTGGTAAGAAATACATTCTAAATCTGAATCAAGAGCAAAATCGAGCTGATCATATAGGTGCACTGAACCACTGTGACACTCTGCAGATATGTCCACAAACACAAACACACAAACAAATGGAACATGTAAAGTGTTTAGACTGTTTGTTTGCTCGATTTTATACATTGTGATTTTTTTTCCGGCAAATGTATTTTGTACATAAATTATTCTTTATCACCTGATGAAGAAATGCAGTTTATTAGTGTGATCCATGCACTCCATATCCCTTACCTAACCTATAGCTGGAGTAATGTAATGACTACTGAAGAGTCCGTCTATGAGATCATGTGGGCCTGTCTCATAGGACTTTGTTGTTGTCCTAAAGGAGCCTAAAGTTTGACTGTAGTATGGTAGTTTCTAAATATGCACACAGAATTACATGACTGTGATGGTGTTTCAAATGAATTAAAGATTGTATTATCCAAGTAGTAATAACAATATTAGTAGTAACTGCTAAATTGAAGAATCGCATTACACGCAGATACGGCTGAGTGCACCTGGATCACACTCCAGCCCACCTTTGCAAGCTGGTGCCAGACCAGAGCACTCACACTAGTCAAACAAACTACATTTTGGGGGTGTAATGCACTCAGGTGCAGTCCAGAATGTATCGTGTGAGTACACCCCCTCCCCTACCACTAGACCATCACACCAGGGGAGGTGATGGTCTAGTGGTAGGGGAGGTGATGGTCTAGTGGTTAAGGTGTTGAGCTTGAGTCCAGAAGATCATGGGTTCAAATCCCCGCCTGACTGGAAAATCACTAAGGGCCCTTGGGCAAGGCCTTTAATCCCCTATTGCTCCCGGTGTGTAGTGAGCGCCTTGTATGGCAGCACAATGACATCGGGGTAAATGTGAGGCATAATTGTAAAGCACTTTGAGCGTCTGATGCAGATGGAAAAGCGCTATATAAATGCAGTCCATTTACCATTTACACCCCGATATAAGGAGTATACGTAATTTGCATGGAGAGGAAACCTTAGCCACTACATTTTGGCTATGTGGCACATTTCTCTGGCTATGAGCCAGCATGCAGGGTGCTCAGTGTGTAGGACTCCAGAGGCTGGAAAAAGTCAAGGGGATGCCCAAGTTTGATCTGGTTGATGCAGATAAATGCTTACTTTATCAAGTGATTTTAAACTGGATAAACAGATAAGTTCTGTTGTTTAATCCAGCTTTCATGAGCTGAGGCTTTTATCCAAGGTTATACCTGTTTACCTTTTAAGATTCTTGAACATCTTATTCATGCTTTTATCACAACTCGTTTAGACTACTCCAAAGTACTTTCACACTTGCATTTTGTCCAAAATGTGTCTTTTAACAGGCACTCGCAAGCGATAGCACATTTCCCCTATTCTTGCCTCCATTCACTCTGTCTCTCTATTCATATTAAGATTTATTATTTGTTTTTACTTCAAATGTGGCTACAGTTATGCTTATGCTATGATTAGGAAGCCACTGTAACTGATGTTGTGCAACTCTGTGCTTGTTGCTAACTATACTAACGATACTTATCACTATTAGCATAGTGATAAGTATCCCTACCTGTCATGTGAGAGACCGAGGTTCAATGCTCTGACGGGGAGAACAAGACTTTGTTTTTTCACTCCCTTCTAATGCAGCAGATAACATAATATTTACAGAGGAATCCTGCAAATGCTGATATATGCACCAAATTCAACACAAATACTCCTTAGACATTACTCTTTTGAAAGAAAAAAAAATGATTGGCCACTTAAATTTTCAATAGGCAGCCAGGTAAGGGTCAATTCAACAATTACACAGAGGTCAAAATTAAAAGATGCTCCAATCATAATGAAAACTATACCTCATTATTTGTCTGATCACAAAGATTCCAAAAAGGGTACAGTTTGGATGATCTATGAGTGAATGTTATGGAGTTATGGGGTAAAAACAACAAGAATGGTGACAAAGGTCAATTTCAGTTTGTACTGGGGTCAAAAGGTAAAGTTGCGTTAATTATGGTAAAAAGTGATTCAAACTATTGGTTGAGTTAATAGGTTTGTAAAAAGTAAAAGTGTCATCACTTGTGATGCAGCTGGCTATCTGCTGTAACTAGTTCGTCTACAGCAATTCTAGCTCAGCTGTGACTCACCAATCAGCCAACTGGACCATTTAATGATCTGACACAGTCTGTTCAATTTCAATTTATTTAGTTTATATACCACCAAATCACAACAAAGGTGCCTCAAGCTGTTCCTGTCCTTCAGTTTCAGACTGCCAAACCATGCCACCAAAGAAAAAGATAAAAAAGACTCAATAAAAGCACAATAAAATAGTGTAAACATGGTTTGGCCATTGTGGAAGTAGAACAGCGTCCTGTGGCAGAACAAGCGCTGGTGCCCCTTCTTGCACACCGTCACACAGTTTGCCTCAAAGTTCAGTGAATTATCAAAGATACTCCTAAGGGGTCATTCCATGTCAATTCAACAATTATTTGAGGGGCTTCACGCACTTTGTCTCAGATTTTCTTTAAATTTTAATCAAATATTCCCAGACTATTCAGAGCAACAAATCTGAACTTTGAGGACTGTAGGCCAAGTAGTTTCTGAGATATGGCCAATTTAGTGTGCATGGGGTCTGCCGTTTTTTAGGCAAAAGTTTTTTTTTTTTATATTTATTTCATTCATTTAAAAGAAAAACAGAAAAGCAAAAAACAAAAGCACCACAATACCAGAATGAAAAGGAGCAGAAAGAAGAACAAGTCTTATGATTTCTGCCCCTTTTAACAATACAATCTTTCAATATACAGCATCATAGTCAACATTATTTAACAGATTGCATTTCTTTAACTTGTCACATACCACTGACCCATTTCATAATTATGACCATTAATTAATAGATTACATCACTGATAGGTTACATTTAAACTTAAGACACTCCAAACATTATTAAGTTTACTTTTTTTTTTTTTTACTTTCTTGCAGCCCACTGACTTACTTCATAGTTTCATACTTACTTAATACATCTAATTTAATATGTTTTTTTAAATAATTTAAGCGACCTTAATTCTTTAATTTCTTTATTAAGATTGTTCCATAATTTGACACCATTTACTGCAATACTCCATTCCTTTACTTTGGTTCTAAATCTTGTTTTTTTTTTAAAGATTTCTATTCCTTTCAATTTATAACTACTTACTCTTTTTTCAAACATATTTTGAATGTTTGTTGGTAAAGTATTTTTATTAACTTGGTACATCGTTTGTAATATTTTCAAATCGACTAAATCATGAAATTTAAGTACCCTATACTTAATAAACAATGGATTAGATGGATCTCTAAAACCACTGTTACTAATCACTTTTAAAGCTCTTTTCTGCAAAATAAATAAAGGTTGTATATAGGTTGTATATGTTGATCCCAAGATTTCTACACAGTAAGCTAAATATGGGACAATCAATGAATTGTACAATGTTAATAATTATGGCCGTCATTTCTGGAGCCATGTTCAAGGTAGAATATTTCGGCAAATAATGGGCTTAGAGGCCTGAAATTTTCTGTGGTAGTTGTCATGGACACCCAGACTTGGACTATAGTCAAACAACAGACATTGACACTAAACTGTGAAGTTTATGTATGCTCAAACTATGGAAAATATTACATTGAATATTGCGAGTGTAGCGGTTGCACTCTGTGTTGTGTTGTTATGACTCCGCCCATTCGCTCCCCTCGGGGCGCGAACTCACGATGTCCGGCATGGGAGTCGGACTCTCTAACCAGAAGGCTAAAACCCAGGGCTCTGGCCTTGTGACCAGAGAATCCTTTTGAGCTGTTGGGAGTGAGATTTACTAACTACATCTGCACAGCGACACCTGCTGGCCTCCGTTACACAAGCATGCATGTTTGATACACTTTAGCATACCATTACACTCAAAGAAGCTTTTCCATTTCTTGGCTCCTTAATGCCAGCTATACTGGCTATGAAATATGTAAATTTGGCATATCTGTGGTAAACAGTTATTGTGGGAGAAACCTCTGAAATCTGAAAAAACATTTACTTTATGCGTTATAACTATGGCCTTCTTTATGAAACTCCTTCCTGGTTAATTTAAGCATCCAGTTATGGCTAATTTGTGCACTTGCGAAAGCATTTCTCATGCTGAAATGACAGTTTCATTTTAATTGTGTGCACACACTGCATTTGTATGATTCCTGGCACACCCCAGAATGCTTGCACATAGATCTGCCAGGGGGATTCCCCAAGGTTTCCACGCTTACTAGGCTTATATCCAAGGTTGGGTAGGACTACTTTGAAATGTAATCCAAAAGTAATCAGATTACAAGTAATCCAAATGTATGTACATACATACATACATGTAATCCACATGTATTCTTTCAAAGTAATCCTACCCAACCTTGCTTATATCCACCTGCATTATGAGCAATGCAGTGAATGGGGTACTGCATGTCTGGACATGTTTAAAGCTGCTGCTGTCAGTCTGGTTGGAGTAAGAATGGTTGCACATCTTCCTCCATGTTGTTTTTGGTCTGATGAAAGTGAATGTCATCACACTTCTTTCTGCAGGTGAATATTTTGATGATCTACATTTCAAATTTCTTTAAACAGACCAATAAACACTGAATGCAGTTTTTCCATTGGTATTGATCAGTTTTGTCAGAGTCATGTAATGCTTTGGAATAACACTTTTCAATTTCATGGTTTCTTGTAGGAAACAAGGGGTCAAGCCCATCACAGACTTAGATGATGCAACAACAGAATTTCTGCTTTGCAGAACAGGCAAATCACACAACATCACACTCATCATGCAGGTGGATATAAGCCTAGTAACCGTAGAATCCTTGGGGAATCCCCCTGGCAGATCTATGTGCAAGCATTCTGGGGTGTGCCATGAATCATATGAATGCAGTGTGCACACAATTAAAATGAAATTGTCATTTCAGCACTAGAAATACATTCACGAGTGCACAAAGTAGATATCAATACCTTCAAACTGTAACCAGTTTGAAGCGTTTTATTTACTGACCACATGAGCTTTTCTTCTAATAAAATTAGACCACAAAATGTTTTTTCAGATTTCAGAGGCTTCTCCCACAATAACCGTTTACCACAGATATGCCAAATTTACATATTTCACAGCCAGTATAGCTGGCATTAAGGAGCCAAGAAATGGAAACGCCTCTTTGAGTGTAATGGTATGCTTCAGTGTCTCAAACATGGATGCTCACAATAGTCAATGTAATATTTTCCATAGTTTGAGCATACATAAACTTCAGTTTAGTGTCAATGTCTGTTGTTTGACTATAGTCCAAGTCTGGGAGTCCATGACAATTGTCACAGAAAATTTCAGGCTGAGATATTCTACCTTGAACATGGCTCCAGAAATGACGGCCATAATTTCTGCCTAAAAAACGGCAGACCCCACGCACACTAAATTGGCCATATCTCAGAAACTACTTGGTCTACGGGCCTCAAACTTCAGATTTGTTGTTCTGAATAGTTTGGGAATATTTGATTAAAATTTGAAGAAAATCTGAGACAAAGTGCATGAGGCCCTCGTTGAACTGACATGGAATGACCCTAAAGTGAACAGATAAATACTGAACAGACTGTGTCAGATCATATGTTTGCACAACATCAACTGACTGACCATTAATTATTGTGTTGTCAGGTGTGCTAGTCAGGCCAAGATTTAACAAACAAATTTAAAAAAAATTCCTGAGAATTAAAGGGTTAAAATACACTTACCCAGCAAAATAGGTACAGTAAGCACTCTTGATTTCATAAATTTTTTTTCTTTCAAAATGCACACCCATATCATGTGTGGAATGTTCCTTATCGCTGCAGAGGGTGTACATTCAGCCTCGAGGAAACAGGTGACTGTTGATGTCATGATAAAATACCTCACACAACCACTTGGAATCAGAGTAGCTCTATGCTTTTCCTTCCTTGTAGTCAAATGGCAGTCTTTTTCTCAGCTCAACATGCTGCTTGTTTGCCCAGGTTAGTGTGAGTATGTACTCACCAACTGTGGTTGGTAATCGTGATCTCTGACCTCTCCCACAGTGCCGTGCGTCACCCAAAATTACGACCGAAATGGCTTTTTTTTCAGGTAACAGAACTTTCTTTACTTTCTACTCATACTGACCTTGGTGCCTGGAGCACTTTTTATCTGTGACTCCTGTGTCCGGACCTCGACCCAGAATCACAGCTCGTCCGTCCTCCAGAGGGATCCGAACTCCAGCGCCGCTAACCAACGAGCAAGGCATGGCGGCAAACCACCGCAAGCTAGCGCTAACTTTAACGTGTCTGTATTGCAGTGAACACTGTAATTAAACGTCTATTACCACTGTTTTATGACTGTGTGCATTAGGAGCAGATTTACAGAACCATAATTTATTTTTAACCTGCAGCAAACGAATCAAGCGCTGAAAAAAAGCCGGAAAGGACTTTTATTACTGTCGGACAGTCCATCAACAAAATAGGCTCGTGTTGAAATAGTTTCGTGAAAGTTTTGCTCTTTTAATTTTCGCTTTTACCCGAAAATATTCTGTATTTATTTTACCTTTATGTGGAAGTTCGATACATTAAATTTGTACAGAGCCTATTCTTTTAATCGTCAGAACAATATAGCACCAGGTAAGTCAGTCGCCATGTAAATTTGGCTACTTTTTTTTCTTTTTGAAAACTAGGGCGGATACAAGACAATCAGACTGTAGCTACCGATGTGAAATCTGTTTGCAGATTGCTGAAATTAATGTTTTTAATATCGATATGGATCTGTGAACATTCATGATGGGAAAATGGAACACTTTTTGACCCTATTTATCTCTATCACACACCTGGTTCAGTTGGTTCACAATGAGTCCTGCAACTGCTGACAAAATGCAACAGGCTATGACTGTGGTGTCACTGTCACTGAAGCAGGCTGTGGTTTCAATGTCACAGGCTGCCACTGCACCACCACAGCTTGCCATTGAAGTGTCACCAGCTCCCAGTGACACTAGCAGGATCCCAGTCCTACTGCCTTGGTTCAATCTTCTGGAATGTTCAAAACGTCTCACCACAGTGACATCTAGTGGCAAGTTCAGGTTTTAGGTGTAAAGAAAAAATAATATAAAGGTGAACATTTTCTTGAATTTGGTGTCTAATTCTGTGTGCCTTTTGTTTTTCTGTGTTTGTTAAGGTGTGGGTTTATATTGTGTTTCTTGCTTTATGTTGTAATGTTGTGTGATGACATATTGTGTCATGATTTGAAGGGAATGCTTGTATACATTGGATATTTTTGGTTAAGTATCTTTATTGAGAAAAAAGAATCTGTTCGACTGTGCTGGGACTGAAATAGTTTATCAGCTTATGTAATCAGTATCTCTTATGTTTAGAAACTATTCTGTCAGCAGAATATTTTCAACTTCCACCATTAATTCTTTCAACAAACTTTTAAACAAAATGCTTTTCCAAAACTGAAGGTAGAAATGATGCATAGTTTTAAATGGGACTGAACAGAGTATTATAGATCAGACAGGCAGAAATGGGTCAGTAGTAAACAAACAAGGAGAGAAATTGAAAAGGCTTACGACATTCTGGAAATTGAAACAAGATTTTCTTACCATCCCAGTGAGTATTTTCAGAATGTTAGTATGGCCTAAGCAGTGGGTCACCCCTCTGGGTGTGGTCTGCTTGAGGTTTCTTTGTCAGTGTCATCAGAGGGAGTTTTTTTTTTTTTTTTTACCGCTGTTGCCTGTGTGTTTGCTCTAGGGGTAGGTAAGGTTAGCAGTTACGCATGTGAAGCGCCTTGAGGCAGCTTTGTTGTGATTTGGTGCTATAGAAATAAATAAAATGTATTTAATTTTTTTACTGTCTATTTGTAGATGTTGAATAAATTGCTGTTGGGCTTTTCTCCACTTGTGCAGGCAGTGGGAAAGCTCTCTGTCTGATCTCCACTCAAAATTGTGAGTGAAACCAAACATTTTGATGAACTTGACAGACATCAGCTGACAAAGAACTTGTTTTGCAAAAGGGAAAAGTACTTTTGTTAGACAAAAATGACCACAAACTAATCGTATCAGTTCCTCATAGGTTTCCTTGATCAGTCATCGTGTGACTGGGGCATAACATGCATGTCTTTGGAACTGTGAGGATGCTGAAGCAACTGGATAAACAGCTTTTCTTTTTTAAATTCCAAGACGGGCTGCATCGCTTTTCAGCTTCCATGTTTGAATAACTAACTGGTTATACAGAATATATTGACAGATTGATTAGTCACAGTGTGTTCTGCAAATAACTGTTGAGTTAGTGGAGGTCAAATAGATACCTCCTTGTTTTGCCACGTTTTTGTTCATTACATTTTCCCTTGTACTCATCTGTTTTATATTTTGTCCTTTCTCCAGTCACACAGATTTCCTGGTGCCTTAGTCTGTGTGGAAAATATTTGTGCACATAGGGAATGATAGAATAAGACTGCAAGTAAACAAATATTTTCAGTAGTTTTTTCTGCCTCAAGATGTTGATATTTGATTTACTTTTGTTTCTTAACCAGTCACCAGTTGGTAATTTTGTGTACTATATTTTTAAATTTAATGGTCATCTTTTTCTTCCCACAGAATACCCGGATTTAAACAACACACATCTGTGTGGCCACAGCTGTAAACTTCATTTACTAAACTGAAATTTTGCATCACATTCAGAGAGCCTCTTCACA
Organism: Thalassophryne amazonica; assembly: GCF_902500255.1. Lineage (NCBI taxonomy): Eukaryota > Metazoa > Chordata > Actinopteri > Batrachoidiformes > Batrachoididae > Thalassophryne > Thalassophryne amazonica. Next base: position 51,776,597 of record NC_047106.1, read on the forward strand.
GTATCGGTCTTTCCCATCATGTCTACTCTGCGCCCTCAGACGTACTATGAAGCGGCGTACGTCTCCCTGATGAGAGGCTTGGGGGAGCTGGACCTAAGTGGATCCTGTGTTCCCAGTAAGCTGGTGCTGACTGGACACCATGCCTTTCCTTTAGTGATGAACAGCCGAGGACAGGTCCTGATGGCTGCCTCCTTGTATGGTCATGGGCGGATTGTGGTGTTGAGTCACGAGGGCTACCTGACTGATTTTCCATTGCTGGTTGACAATGCAGTGGCCTGGTTGAGAGGGGATGGATCCAACAACCTGTCCGTGGGGATCCACAGCAATCTCAGAAAAGTTGCTGATAATCTCAGTAAATGTAACCTTGAAACTAGAGTCGTGGGAGCGTTTAGTCCCGGTCTTGGGGTTAGTGTTTATGTGACAGATGCTTACAGTGTGACTGCAGAAGTTAAGGACCTGGTGGCGTTTCTGAAAGCTGGAGGAGGAGTGTTGATAGCAGGACAGGCATGTAGCTGGGCGCAGAGCATCCTAAGGAAAATGCACTGCTTCATTTCCCAGGGAATAAATGGTCTGGTGTGGCAGGAATCTATTCTCCAATATTTGTGGTGAAGGAGAGTGTCTGCAAGTCTTCCCTCAGATTCCCTCCTCCTGGAGGGCTGTAGAGTGAGTGCATCTTCTTCACATTTTGAACAGGTTTAGTTTTCAAATGTTAGACTTATCTTTAGTCTGAGAATGTTGAATTGTGCCCTTTCTGTATATTTAATCTTGCATGTTCAGTTTTATCAATTTATCTAAAGAATTTTGCATCGAGGGTTTTTATCCACTGCACACAGAAATAAATTATTTATTTGTGAATTGTTTTTAGTTATTAGCTTTTCTCACAGCTTTTTAGAAGTTCCAAGCCATATAATACTTTGATGTGGCTTGCTATCATCTCTGTATAAAAGTTGTACGTTAGTCTATTTCTCTCAATTTGGTTCAGCCTAGACACAAGGTATTTATTTAGTCTTGAAGCCATCTGTGCGTCATACATATATTTATTGGTATAAATAAAGCTTAAGGTGAAATTTCTGTTGCTTTTCCTCCTCTAATCATGTGAGTGTGTGTCTTTCAACTTCTTAAATCCAGTGTCCATCAGGATTTTGTGGATGACTTGGAGTTCTTGCTTCAGGGAGTTACAGAGTTTGACCTCCAGGGAGGATTAATTGCTTCTGAGGTTCTGGTCCACGGCTCGTTGTCCTTCCCTATTGGTTTCACACCAGAATGGACGGGCGTTCCTGGCTGGAGCCCTACTACGGACAGGGACGTGTCATCGTGGTGACACATGAGGTCTTCTGGGACGAGAGGTGACTCTTAAAACTAATTTTAGAAAAAAGCAAATGTTTTTGAGCAGTGAACAGAGAATTTGTCTCCTTGGTAGATTATGAACATTTTGGGAGAATTTTCTTTCATTGTTCTAGTGGATGGATGAAATGTGTGTAGATTTCAAAATAATTACATGGAATATGATTTCTTTTGTCAAATGTTAACATACTGCATGTCATCAACAGTTGCTGACTCCAGTTGGTTGCGAAATGAGACGTGTGCTTCATCTGTTAAATTTAATGTCATGTGACTATTCAAATGATGTCTGCCTTGTACTTTGTACTTCATCACAGACATTGGCATCATTTTTGGAAAAATGCTGTTCATGGTTGGATGAAGATCGCAAGGGGGTCTTGGTGTGCAGCCGCAGCTTGGCCAGGCCTTCGAACTTCTCAGCAAGTTGAATTTCAAATGTGAGAATACAAACTTCAGAAAAGACCTAAGCGTGTTTGTGTGTACTGCATACAGTGATGACCACAAAGAGGAAATCCAAAACTTTGTGGCAGAGGGAGGAGGCCTGCTGATTGGTGGACATGCTTGGTACTGGGCACAGTCACACGGTGGGGAAAATCCAATGACGAATTTCCCAGGTATGATATTCTGCCGCAAGAGTTTGAAGTTATAGCATTTACATTAACCCAATTAACAAGAGTTAAGTTGATTGATTGATTGATTGATTGATTGATTGAAGAGCTCATTCAGAAACAGTGTGTCCACACAAATGTGTTGAAACACCAAACGGTTGACCTTGTATCGAGAAATAGAGGCATGGCAATATGTATATTGCAGCCCACATGCACACGCCTGTCAGATTAGAATGATTCTGATTCACAAACATGCACCCAGTGGTGAGAACAAAATTGACTGGTATGCACGTGTCATGAATCTGGCAGATTTTGTGCATACACCTATTTTAAGCAGAGTGTAAGAACGTTTCTGCGCACATACTAGTGAATTGATGAGTAAGTAGAATTCAGTGCCCAGTGGGGGTGCAATCTATATTGACCTAATTTGTGTTGGTAGAGAAGCTGGTAAGAGAATGTTACAGTCATATGTGCCTACTGGCACAACAAGTGATGATGATAAATGTGTTAGTGGTCACATATTCAGTAACATCATTCAGCCATAACCACAATAGTTTCAAACTGTTTGTTTGTGCTGTTTTCAGGAAACAAGATCCTCAATAAAATGGGCCTGAGCCTGCTGGGGGCAACAGTTGATGGAGGTTGTTACAAGGCTCCTGTGCCTAACCATGCCATGAAAGAATCCTACAACTTTCGCCATATTTTACACCGCTTTGCTTGTCATGTTGCTCAGGGTGAGAAACTGAGCGAACATGAAGAAAAATGTCTTAAACAACTGGGCGAGGACTGTGCCAACTATTTGCACATGAATGCACATGACTCTGCTTCCTACACAGAGGTGGTGTCAACACTTACTGACATCTTGAAGAATTCGTCCATGCCACAGGTAGGGCTTATAGCAATGGCACTGATTTAACCAGGTTAATCCCATTGAGATCAAGGTCTCTTTTATCTCTGGTCCTCGGGATGCCCTAACTTAGCATATTTCCATTTCTCCCCCGACTACTCACAGGTACTAAACTAATAGGCAAAAGGTTTTGAGCGAGTTGGTCTTTGTGCTGTATGGCTGAAAAGACCCAACAAAACATAGAAAAAAAATATTTTGAAACTATGGCAGCTAGGGCAACCATTCTTATTCTTTCTGGGGAGATTTTGGAGTGAGAACATGAAATTGCATCTGCATTTCACACTCCAAAATACTCTCAATGTTTTTGCCTTTTTCAGCTGACCTAATTAGACCTTACGTACCGTTCCGGGCTTTACGTTCTCAGGGTGCAGGACTACTTTGTGTCCTAAGGTGTCTAAAGGTATAGAAATGGATTTAAATAACATTGAAGCGTGCCACCCTCTGCCCCGGAGAAATGACGGTGATAAACGAACCGTCATCATGAGATTCATCAACAGAAAACACAAAACAGCACTGTTAAAACAAGGAAGAAAACTGAAAGGGACAAACGTATTCATCAATGAACATCTCACCAAACGGAATGCCGACATCGCCAGGAAAGCACGCTTCTTGAAGAAACAGGGAAAAATCCAGCACACATGGACTTCAAACTGTAAAATATTCATCAAACTGAACGGATCACCAGAACAAGCAAAAGTCATGGCAATAAGGAACATCGAGGAGCTGGACAAATATGAACAATAGTGTTTCTTAAAGCGAGGATCTGGACAAATATGACCAATAGGTATGAGGACACAAACACATCACAACACCATGACACAGACCAGAGGAACCTATTCATCTACTACCTATTCATCTACATCTGGAGACAAGAAGGATATAACTCAAAGGATTGCTGATCATGGAAAAGTAGAACTGAGAACATTTAAATACACAGACCACAATGTACTGGACTTGGAGCACGATATAGACCCGGACAATAATTCTTCTCAAATATCAATGACAGTTGTTGCTATTATACAGATGAACAGTTTAATCGGATCATTAAACGGATAACAAATTATCAATAATCCATTTCAACAGCAGAAGTCTATATGCAAACTTTAACAACATTAAAGAATATTTAAGTCAGTTTAAAAAAATATTTAACATAATTGCTATATCAGAAACATGGATCAATGAAGATAAAGGAATGGATTTTGAACTGGATGGATATGAATTTAATTGTGTAAACAGAAAAAATAAGAGTGGAGGAGGAGTGGCTGTGTATGTGGATAAGAACATGGATTATAAAATAGTAGACAATATGACAACTGTGATTGATAACGTATTAGAATGTATAACTATTGAAATATGTGAAGAAAAAAGCAAAATGTATTAGTCAGCTGTATATATAGAGCACCAGGATCTAGTATTGAAACATTCACTGACTGTATGGGAAAATGTTCTCAAAAACTAATCAAAAAACTGTGTTCATTTGTGGTGACTTAAATATTGATCTGCTCAATCCAAATAAGCATAAAATAACAGATGAATTTATCAGTGTAATGTACAGTATGAGTTTATATCCAAAAATCACCAGGCCAAGCAGAATTACATCCCATAGTGCTACCTTAATTGATAATATATTCAGCAATGATATTGAGAATAACACTGTGAGTGGATTATTAATCAATGACATTAGTGATCATCTACCAGTTTTCATCGTTTATAATAGAAACCATCGGCGGAATCAGCCAGAGGAGAAAATAAAATACAGGCGAGTGCGGACAGAGGAAAACATGAACACACTAAAGAAGGATTTACAGGAGCAAAACTGGGAAAAGGTATACAGTGAAAGTGATGTTGATAGTGCATATGAAACTTTTTTACAAATATTTACATCATTATATGATAAAAATTGTCCAATTAAACAAGACTACAGAAAACAAAAATCCAAGCTCGACCATGGATGACGAAAGGGTTACGAAATGCATGTAATAAGAAAATACACTGTATAGAGAATTCATAAAACTAAAGACTAAAGAGGCAGAAAATAGATATAAGAAATACAAAAATAGATTAACTAATATTATACGGGTATGTAGGAAGGAATATTATAGTAACATATTATATAATAACAAAAAACAATATTAAAGGAATATGGGATATATTAAATAGCATTATCAAAAATGGTAATAAAAAACAGAGTTACCCTCAGTATTTCATTGATAATAATGTCAAGAAGGAAAATAAGGATGAGGTAGTCAACGGTTTTAATAATTTTTTTGTAAATATTGGACCAAGCTTGGCAGAAAAAATTCCCGATTCCCAACCTGAGGATTGGGATAATAATCTCATAGAAAGAAATCCCTGTTCAATGTTCCTCACAGCAGTGGATGGAAAAGAAATTATAGACATTGTGAGTAATTGTAAATATAAAACATCTACCGATTTAAATGAAATTGATATGGTGGTGGTAAAACAGGTCATTGAATGGATTGTAGAACCATTAATATACATCTGTAACTTATCATTTCAAACTGGTAAATTTCCCAATCAAATGAAAATAGCTAAGGTTGTGCCGCTGTATAAGACTGGGGATAGACACCACTTCACAAATTATAGACCTGTTTCTTTGCTTCCACAATTTTCCAAATTATTAGAAAAGTTATTCAATAATAGATTAGACAAATTCATAAATAAACATAAATTACTTACTGATAGTCAATATGGATTCAGAGCACATAGTTCAACATCACTTGCATTAATAGAATCAGTTGAGGAGATTACAAACGCCATAGACCACAAATTACATTCAGTTGGAATATTTATAGACCTTAAAAGGCTTTTGATACAATTAATCATGACATATTAATCAATAAACTTGAACAGTATGGGATTAGGGGGTTGGTGTTGCACTGGGTGAGAAGCTACTTAAGTAACAGAAAACAGTTTGTGAAGTTGGGGGAATATACATCATCATGCTTGGACAATGCTTGTGGTGTCCCACAGGGGTCAGTATTGGGTCCAAAACTGTTTCTAATTTATATAAATGATATTGTCAATGTTTCCAAAATATTAAAATTAGTATTATTTGCAGATGACACAAGCATTTTTGTTCAGGGGGGGGATTTGCAGGAGTTACTGAGGAGGATCAGTATAGAAATGGGAAAATTGAAAATATGGTTTGACAGAAACAAATTATCATTAAACTTAAGTAAACAAAATACATGTTATTTGGCTATTGTAATACAGACATACAGGTTCAGTTACAAGTCGAGGGGGTAGATATTGAAAGGGTACATGAAAATAAGTTTCTGGGGGTGATAATAGATGATAAGATAAACTGGAAGACTCATATAAAACATATACAAAGTAAATTGTCAAGAAGAATTTCAGTTCTAAACAAAGCGAAACATATTCTGGACCACAACTCACTCCGCATTCTTTACTGCTCACTGGTTTTACCATATTTACAGTACTGTGCAGAGGTATGGGGTAATACTTATAAAGGTACAACACAATCACTATCAGTAATGCAGAAAAGAGCTATAAGAATTATTCATAATACTGGCTATAGAGATCATACAAATCCACTATTTTTACAATCCAGATTCTTAAAATTCACAGACTTGGTTCATTTTCAAACAGTACAAATTGTGTATAAAGCAATAAACAATTTACTTCCAGCAAATATTAAAAATATGTTTTTTAACAGATCAGGGGATTACAGTCTGAGGGGGAAATTTAATTTAAAGCATCAGTGGGCACGAACAACATTAAAAGGTTTCTGTATTTCTGTCTGTGGGGTGAGGATGTGGAACAGATTGGGAGTGGGGCTCAAGCAATGTCCAAGCATGAACCAGTTCAAACAGCGGTACAAAAATATGTTTTTTTCTGGGTATAGGGAGGAGGAAGGGTAATGAGGGTTAGGGTGTTTTTGTTTTTTGCTTCGGCTTGTAAATATATAGTATTTTGTATGTAAGTAGGTATGTGTAGGTGTATATTTATGTTTGTGTATATATATGTGTATATATGTATATGTGTATATATGTATGTGTATATATGTGTATGTATATGTGTATGTATGTTGATGTGTGTATGTATATATGTATGTGTATGTGTATATATATGTATATATATATGTTGATATCGGTTTAGGTGTGTAGGAATCTATGTGTATATGTGGCAAAGGGTATTACTGGTTGTGGGGAAGAAGGGGTAGGGATAAATAAGCTGATGCTTCACCCTACCCCTTTTCGGACATGTTGGGTACACAGTAGGAACTTTTTTGTTGTTGTCTTTACTGATCTATCTTGTAATTGTTGTTGTATCAAATGTTCGAAATAAACAGTTTTCATTCATTCATTCATTCAAGGTGAAAAAGAAGTCTGCGGGTCACAGAGCTTTCTCTTATCGTGCTCCTGTTCTGTGGAATGATCTCCCTGCGTCAATAAAATAGTCAGATTCTGTGGAGCTTTTCAAGTCCAGACTTAAGACGCACTTATTTTCCCTTTCATATGGCTAGCATACTGGTACAGTTTTGTTTTACTCTTTTTACTCTTTTAATTCATTTATTAGTAATTGGAGCGGGCTGCGGCCTCAACTTTATCTAAATTCTGGGTTTTTAGTGAAGTTTAGGGCTAGTGGCCGGCGATCACCTTAGTATTTCTTCTGTTTTTCTTGTTGTTTAATGCTGGCAAATTATACAGTATTTTTTGTCTTTCTGATGCCTGATTCTGTTTTTTCTCTCTGTTTAAGTTGCAGCTCCATCCAGAGATGGGAGTTGTACTCGTGTTGGCGACCTTCCTGTCCTGTGCGCCAATAGCATTTCTTGTATATTGTTCTGTGAATTGCTCTGTAATTTATGTTTGTAGCATGGCCCAAGCAGAGGGTCACCCCTTTGAGTCTGGTCTGCTTGAGGTTTCTTTCTCAGAGGGAGTTTTTCCTTACCACTGTTACTCTGGGGGTTGGTAAGGTTAGACTTTACCTGTGTGAAGGGCTTTGAGGCAACTCTGTTGTGATTTGGCGCTATATAAATGAAAACAAATTGAACTTGAAATTGAAATCTGGTGTAGCAGAGTATATCCAAATCGCTTGAAGTGGTGTAGACACCACCAAATCTGAAAAAGTTTGGGTGATATGCAAAATGCAGTAGCAGTGATTCTGACATTTACTTTTACTTATTTTTCTTATGAAGGCTTTTTATGGATCACAGGGTCACAGTGGACAGAGGTGGAAAACTCTGGCTTCATAAAGTAAAAGCCCTACCATGTATTTCTTCTACCTGTGCACCTAAAACAGATGATCTCAATAATTAGCTCTTCCACCTGCCTGAAGAGCTGAACTAATTACAATCAGCTGGTTTATTAGGAAGATGGAACAAATATGTGGTGGACTTTTACTTTCTGAAGCCAGAGTTTTCCACCTCTGCCAATGGATGCTAAGTCCACTGTTATTTGTGTAGAACTAATCAGTTTTTAGTGATACATTTTTCATTTACATTCAAGGTATGTGACAGCTGTCCAGTGCAGAGTTCCAAAGACCACCTACTCCTCAGTATGGGGGCTGAGCTTTATAAGGCTTGCCCAGATCCAGACTCCCTCCTGCCCTACCTGGTCAAGAACAATCCCATGATGCCTGTGGTCTTTAACCACAGAATCAGGATTGCTGCAAACACAGCAGGTGATTTGATTTGATCATATTTGCAATAACTATAATATAACCCCAAATCAGAAAAAGTTGGATCAAAGATATTTTATGTTTTGTGTGACCCACTTCATGTCATTTGTTCATATCTGTCTATTTCTGCATTTCAGACCTGCAACACATTCAAAAAATAAATAAAATAAAATTGGAACAGGGCAATATTTCCTAAATATAAAGATTCAGTCATCACTGTTACAGTTAAATTTCTGGAGAAAAGTCAGGGGACTGGATATGTCTTGTACTTCATTAACAAATACAAACAGTATGGTACTGTGATGTATGTAAATCCATGTTAAGTATACAGTCCCCAAAATTCTATTCCATTCCAATTCTATTCCATGTTGGAAGGTGATAAGTGAAGGTAGCCACCAAGACACATAGAAAAATTTTACAGTGGATCTGGAAAGTATTCACAGAGCTTCACTTTTTACACACTTTATGTCACAGCCTTGCTTCCCTCAAAAATCTACACACATAATGGCAGTGATTTTTTTTTTTTTTTTTTTTTTTAGATTTTGCAAATTTAGTTAAACAAACAGACAACCAAAAAACTATGAAATCACATATACATAAGTATTCACAGTCTTTGCCTTGCAGCACAAAATTGAGCTTCAGGCACATCCTGTTTCCCCGGATCATCCTTGAGATGTTTCTCCAGCTTATTTGGAGTCCACCTGGGGTAAATTCAGTTGATTGGACATGATTTGGAAAGACACACAGCTGTCTACATATAAGGTCCTACAGTTGACAGTGCACGTCAGAACACAAACCAAGCATGAAGTCAAAGGAATTGTCTGTAAACCTCCGAGACAGGATTGTCTTAAGGCACATATCTGGGGAAGGGCACAGAAACATTTCTGCTGCTTTGAAGGTCCCAGTGAGCACAGTGGCCTCCATCATCCTTAAATGGAAGACGATCGGATCCATCAGTCCTCTTCCTAGAGCTGGCCGCCCGTCCAAACTGAGCGATCGGGCCAGAAGGGCCTTATAGTCAGAGAGGTGACCAAGAACCCAGTGGTCACTCTGTCAGAGCTCTAACATTCCTCTGTGGAAAGTCAAGAACCTTCCAGCAGGACAAGTATCTCTGCAGCAATCCACCAATCAGACTTGTATGGCAGAGTGGCCAGACGGAAGCCACTCCTTAGTAAAAGGCACATGACAGCTTGCCTGAAATTTGCCAAAAGGCACCTGAAGGACTCTCAGACCATGAGAAACAAAATTCTGTGGTCTGATGAGACAAAGATTGAACTCTTTGGTGTGAATGCCGGGCAACATGTTTGGAGGAAACCAGGCACCATCCCTACAGTGAAGCATGGTGGTGGCAGCATCATGCTGTGGGGATGTTTTTCATCGGCAGGAACTGGGAGACTAGTCAGGATTGAGGGAAAGATGAATGCAGCAATGCACAGAGACATCCTGGATGAAAACCTGCTCCAGAGCGCTCTTGACCTCAGACTGGGATGACAGTTCATCTTTCAGCAGGACAATGACCCTAAGCACACAGCCAAGATATCAAAGGAGTGGCTTCAGGACAACTCTGTGAATGTCCTTGAGTGGCCCAGCCAGAGTCCAGATCTGAATCTGATTGAACATCTCTGGAGAGATCTGAAAATGGCTGTGCACCAACGCTCCCCATCCAACCTGATGGAGCTTGAGAGGTGCTGCAAAGAGGAATGGACAAAACTGCCAAAAGACAGGTGCACCAAGCTTGTGGCTTTATATTCAAGAAGATTGAGGATGTAATTGCTGCCAAAGGTGCATCGACAAAGTATTGAGCAAAGGGTGTGAATACTTACGTACATGCGTTTTCTTAGTTTTTTAATAAATTTACAGAAATTTCAGCAAAACCTTTTTCATGTTGCCATTATGGGGTGTTGTAAGTAGAATTTTGAGGGGGGAAAATGAATTTTCTCCATTTTTAAATAATGCTGTAACATAACAAAATGTGGAAAAGGTGAAGTGCTGTGAATACTGGAGAAATGACATAGTGCAACAGTTGTCAGTGGCTTCATCTTGGAGTGGAGTAGAGAAGGATTGTAAAACAGATCAGATCTAACCTCTGTTTTGCCATATACCTTCTGGCAAACTGCAGCTGAAATTTCCATGTTCTTTGTAGGAAAATTCTCTTCAATAGCACTTCACCATGAAGCTGTATAACTGGTAATGCAATAGACAAACATTGTACTCTATGCAGTTTCTCCACCCACAAGCCTATATATAGGCTTGTGGTTGTTGTTGTCTTGGTGGCTTCCCTCACTAGTGTCCTTCCAGCATGGTCCATCAGTATTTGAGAACTGCCCATTTGACACAGATTTGCCAAACAGCAACTTACTGTCTGTATTTATTTCCAAATATGGCACACACTTCTAAACCTCAGTCATTTGGGTAAAAGTTAAACACACTGGGGTCAAATTCACACTGCCGTAGCTCTTACTCCCTTCATGTCCATGAGTACTATTACCTAGTTTCCTGACTCCCATTTTGTCAGAGTTTGGTGGAGTTGTTTCTAATACTAACAGAGTTTGGCTTCATTTTGGCTCAGCTATTTTGTACATTTTTACCTATATTCTATGTAGCATGCAGGAAAAATTGCCACACTAACAGATGATTAGAAATGACCAAATTACCTTCGCCCTTCTTCAGGGGCAAAAATAAAGGAACAAAATTCTCTCCTGTATCTTTTAAGCCAGTGATTCTCAACCGGGGTGCCGCGGCACCCTAGGGTGCCGTGATCGATCGTCAGGGGTGCCGTGGGTATTTTTCATATTCGCGATTATTTTTCATATTCGCGATTACCGTGAATTATTTATTTTATCCACAAAGCATAAAACGACTCAGAATCTGACGTCATTGTGCTGCAGCCTCGCTCTCGTCTTAAGGCGGGACAATAACAAGGAGGCTGACGGCCGATTAAAACAGTACCGTCTCCTTCAAAAGCCGTCTAAAATGCGGAGCTGTCGGTGTGTGTGTCTGTGCCTGTGTGTGCACGCGCGCGGAGTTAACAGGCTGCAGACTGCGAGGGGAGGGGGTGGGTGAGGGAGGGGGTGGGTCAGGGAGGGGAGGGGAGGGGGTGGGTCAGGGAGGGGAGGGGGTGGGTGAGGGAGGGGAGGGGGTGGGTGAGGGAGATTCCTGAATGCAGGCGCGACACGTTCAGTGCGCAGCGAGCGCGGAGCAGAGAGGATTTTAAATGGAGTGAACGTTAACAAAACGAAAACGTGAAGCTTTTACTTCTCTCTGAACTTTCTCTAAAGGTGTGATTCTGCCGTTACCGTCCTGTTCACACCATGTGCGCGTCGTATGCTGAATTTATGAGATCATGAGATGAAATAAACGGTCAAATATCTTTAAAAACATATTTAAAAAATGAGAATATATGAATGAACTGAGATACACACAAAAAAAAATGTTCAGACGCACAAATCACAAAAAGCAGGTGAGAACTCTGAACTTTAACAGCTGTTATTTTCCAAAGGTATTTATTTGTTCAGTCTTGAGCTTAATGTAGTGTTTAAGCACAAAACGTGACTGATGAGGAGAAACAATTTCAGAAATGCAACAGAAACAACCACAAATCAGAAAAGTTGGGACTGTATGTAAAATGAAGATAAAAATAAAAATGTTGCACCATTCCCAGTTTCTCCACTCACAGAAGCCAAACGTTCTTCCAGAGTTGTGTAATTATACTACAATAGTAGAATATAAAGAAGGGGAAAAAAAGAAAAAAAAATAGACAATATATTCATCAATCGCAATTATTTGTCTGACAATTAATCGTCTCCAGAAATTTCTAATCGTGACAGCCCTACTTGAGATCAGAGCGCAAAATGCTTGAGGATTTTCGAAATGCGGTGTTTTCTGTATCGATTTTCTATTGTGATAATTGGGTTTTGCGCAAAACCAGAGGTAATAGCATTATAATATTATTTTAGTTGGTGGTGTGCCGCAGGATTTTGTAAATACAAAAAGGGTGCCGCGACTCAAAAAAGGTTGAGAAACACTGTTTTAAGCAGTACACGTGTATGCTCTGTGACATTTTGCTGTTTGTTTATCAGGAGAGGAGGAGTGGCTCAGTACAGGACTTTACCTCTCTCCTGGTATGAAGACCTACATAGCCCTACCAGCAGAGATTATCAAAAAAGGATGGAAGGTGCAGTATACTTTGACCTTTTTGCAATAATGAGGGTTGTTTGAGCACAAAAAGCCTTTCCCATTTAAAAAAAAAAAAAAGATTTCTTGTGTTTTGCAAACTTTCCTGATAATTCAGCTAGATTTTTGTTATTCTATGTGAAGTCATGGATCAGTCTGCCTAAAGCCCTTGTCTCACCTAGCACGAATGAGGCCGAATCAGGGCAAATGGGGAAGAAAAGCCAAACTTCGAGGCACATTCGGGAGGGACAAACATTCGGACAGCTGTGTTCAAATGGCGTTCGAATACCCAGAATGTGTGCCGACGCCACCTCAAATGATTTGTGCATATTTGGCATGCTCCTGAATCCAAGTTGAATGCACTTGAACGCACTTGAATGCACTGGAACACAGTACGAATACCCACAATGCAGGTCGAATGTAGCCAGAACACAGCACAAATCCCCACAATGCCAGCAGAATGCAGCTGGAATATACAGAATGTACCTCAAATGTCGTACGTGTGCAGTCCGATCTCCATGCGAAGTCTGGATGGAAGGCAAGCAAGAGGAGAAGCATGGCAGAGTGAGTGCTGTGGTTGCTCTTTTGAAGACCTGCCGTGTCTCACTGCTGGATTTTGAAGGACATCCAACACATGAGCTGACTACATGTAAACCAGGGTCCTCTGACTAATACATCACTGTAGTGCATGTGATGAGTGTGCCCAGATTATTACAGTCATCAGATCACACCCACAGGCGTTGTTATTAATAGCCACCAGTCCACGGTGAATTGCAGTAAACCCATGATCAGGGGACCCTGGCTTACATACATCAGTCTGTATATTGGATAAAATACGGAAACCAGAGAAACAGTAAGGCATGTCCAGACATTAAGGCATTACACAGCTGCCACACGCCCCCATTGCATGCGCGCCCTCTCTCTGCACCAGGATGACGTCCGGCTCATCCGCAGCACAATCAGGATGTGCCTGTAGGATTTGGAGTGCCTGAACCATTTTGAGGTTCCATCAAACATGATCAGAATGCTCTGAATGCTGTTCAGTTGCCATTTTGGATGCTTAAAACAGTGTTTCTCAACCTTTTTTGAGTCGCGGCACCCTTTTTGTATTTACAAAATCCTGCGGCACACCACCAACTAAAATAATATTATAATGCTATTACCTCTGGTTTTGCGCAAAACCCAATTATCGCAATAGAAAATCGATACAGAAAACATCGCATTTCGAAAATCCTCAAGCATTTTGCGCTCTGATCTCAAGTAGGGCTGTCACGATTAGAAATTTCTGGAGACGATTAATTATCAGACAAATAATTGCGATTGACGAATATATTGTCTATTTTTTTTTTTCTTTTTTTCCCCTTCTTTATATTCTACTGTTGTAGTATAATTACACAACTCTGGAAGAACGTTTGGCTTCTGTGAGTGGAGAAACTGGGAATGGTGCAACATTTTTATTTTTATCTTCATTTTACATACAGTCCCAACTTTTTCTGATTTGTGGTTGTTTCTGTTGCATTTCTGAAATTGTTTCTCCTCATCAGTCACGTTTGTGCTTAAACACTACATTAAGCTCAAGACTGAACAAATAAATACCTTTGGAAAATAACAGCTGTTAAAGTTCAGAGTTCTCACCTGCTTTTTGTGATTTGTGCGTCTGAACATTTTTTTTTGTGTGTATCTCAGTTCATTCATAATTCTCATTTTTTAAATATGTTTTTAAAGATATTTGACCGTTTATTTCATCTCATGATCTCATAAATTCAGCATACGACGCGCACATGGTTGTGAACAGGAAGGTAACGGCAGAATCACACCTTTAGAGAAAGGTCAGAGAGAAGTAAAAGCTCACGTTTTCGTTTTGTTAACATGTTCACTCCATTTAAAATCCTCTCTGCTCCGCGCTCGCTGCGCACTGAACGTGTCGCGCCTGCATTCAGGAATCTCCCTCACCCACCCCCTCCCCTCCCTGACCCACCCCCTCCCCTCCCTGACCCACACCCCCCCCCCTCCCCTCCCTCACCCACCCCCTCCCCTCCCCTCCCTCACCCACCCCCTCCCCTCGCAGCCTGCAGCCTGTTAACTCCGCGCGCGTGCACACACAGGCACAGACACACACACCGACAGCTCCGCATTTTAGACGGCTTTTGAAGGAGACGGTACTGTTTTAATCGGCCGTCAGCCTCCTTGTTATTGTCCCGCCTTAAGACGAGAGCGAGGCTGCAGCACAATGACGTCAGATTCTGAGTCGTTTTATGCTTTGTGGATAAAATAAATAATTCACGGTAATCGCGAATATGAAAAATAATCGCGAATATGAAAAATACCCACGGCACCCCTGACGATCGATCACGGCACCCTAGGGTGCCGCGGCACCCCGGTTGAGAATCACTGGCTTAGAATGCAGTCAGACTGCACTTCGACCACTGTTCGAGCTTTTTTTTCACCTCAAACGTACCCCGAGAGTTGGGAGCATGTGCTCTACATTCGGGTTGGTCGGGCGACTGAGTCCACTGTTTGGAATGCAGTCAGTTAATTGTTGGAGATTTTCGAAAGCGCCTCGAGTTTGCTCGAATGGAGGTCGAATTTTCATTCGGTTGTCATTCGGGCTCATTTGGCCTCTAGTGTGACATGGGTAGGGATGGGTGTTGATAAGATTTTATCAATATCAGTGCCATTATTGATCTGATTCCTTATCGATTCCCTTATCAATACCTCTTTTGAATTTTCTGTGTGCTAAAAGTAGGCTTTACAGGTTTTCTGTGTCAACATTTTATTGAATCTTAAAGTAAATAAATATGAAATTGGTCACTGGATCCTTGATCTCTGGACATAAATAGAAATAAATAAAATCTGTACATGGTCACTGGATCTCAAGTTGTAGAGATTTACTTTCAGTGTGAGTCTAAAGCCTCGGTCCCACCGAATAATAACCCATGAATAATGAGCTACGCATGGGTGTGTAGTGATTATTCGAAGAATGACCCACGTTTTCATTTATCACGTATCCACTACTAAGGCGCCTCTATGTGCCTCTCTGTACCCTACAGAGCAGCCTCTAGTGAGCCACGACCGACCGGTCATTAGAGCCTTGAATGGCTCGTATCAGCCATGTATGAGCCACGCAGTGCCATGTAGCGTGACATCGGTGCACAAACGCATGTGTTTGGTCCTACCCTTCACCCCTCCCACACTTTTTTTCCTCATGGAGCAGGAAAAAAAGCGTCCAGATGAAACTGTTTTGTGATTCCAGAAGTGATTAGAGGTGTTTCCAAGGTTTGGCAGAAAATTATTAAAATCTGCTATAAATATATACAGTGTCCGGAGCACAGAGCAGGTGGAATTGTGTGCGCAAAGAGGGCAGCCGCTCCAAAAATAGCCTCTCAGGTCCTGCATAGCTGCCAGGCGCTGGGATGATGAGCTTTTAGCAGCCTCATAAGCACCATGCACATGCCTCTAAAATCCTCGTTAGTCGTCGTAGTAACGCGCACCCAAACTGCCCCACTCTGTTGTTACTCAGTTTGAACATCTTGAAATTAGCGCCTCGTTAACTGAAGATAATGCCACTCAGAGCCACCATTCTTCCACGATAGCTGAATAAAACCCTCTCCTAGATGAAAAAAACATGCTGCGTGGCTCATTATTCATCCTTCATTATTTGGTGGGACCAGTGCTTAAGGAAGATAAATTTAGAATTTTTTTTTATATTTAGAAGCATGATTTGAAAACGGCATAAACAAATTAAAATGCGTGGAATACCAAGGGGTTGAATACTTTTGTAAGCCACTGTATTTCATAAAGAACATCGTGTCTCATTTTGGGAGAAAAAACTGTTTTGGTCTGTTGTAGGTTGTTGTCTGTATTATTTTGAGCTTATTAATTCCGCCCGAAATCTATATCTCCAACTTTACTTGGCAGAGGGCTGCGCAGCATTTGGAGCTGTGCAGTTAGTCCCACAAAACAGGAACAGAACAGAGGATGAGTCTCATTTCTTGCCTGCAACAAGACAAGAGTCCCATTTAGTGACTTTAATCCGCACAAAGGTGACTCAAAATAGACATCTTTAAATGTCTTTGAGGGGGTTTCATGAAGAAATTGCGAATCTGCCGCTTCTGAAAAGCAATGAAGCAGAGAACCAGCGGGTCACATCGCTGCTTCGTTGCTTCAAGCAGACCCACGTGCGGAAGCAGCAGGTCTGCAATCAACATAAAGAAATGATCATTTTCCTGATAAACACTCAAAAACAACAGCTGCTCCAGCGTAATGTGAACTGAAGGACCGGTAAGGGAATCGTTAAGCAAAAAGGTTATTGATGTTAGTGGATCGGATAATTTCTTAACAGGAACCAGTTTTCAATGCCCATCCCTAGACAGGGGTATAAATATTTGCTTGTGAGGTGGCTTTTACAGCTCTGGTTGTCATGAAAGAGACAGCTTTGTATGAGGTGGAGTGATGGTTATTGAAGAGCTGAGGAGAAGACACATTCACCTGTGTCAAGACGAGAGTGGTGACCACGATACTACAGAACCACTACCTGAAAATAGAAGATTGTAGCTTGTAATGGGGAGAGACGTGAGACATGGTGTCTGTACAATGTTTTGTCACGTGATGTGTCCACACAGTCATGTTCAGTGTGATTTTCTCTTGATAATACATTGCAGTGATACTGCTGTGTACTTCTTACTTCTTATACAGTGGGATTGTTGTTGCATATCTGAACACATATACTTTTTACTGAATTTTAGTAATGTGTCTTATCCTGTCCAGCTTATGTTCTGTACATCCACTGGCTCATTCATGTATCTGTAGAAAAACTCAGTCTGTGTCCTCCTTAGATTCAGATTGGCTGCCATACAGACTACCTGAAAGCTGCTGAGTTGAAGAGAGCACCATGTGTCCACGAGAAATTCCCTGTTACCACAGATATGATGCAGGTGTGCAACCTGTGGGGGGGACTCATCTACCTGGTGGCCCCACCCGAAACAAAGGTGGAGGGCCCAGAGGTCATAGTGCAAGTAGCAGTACCTGCACCCTATTACAAGTCTGGTAAGTGTTTGTTTGGTAATCATGTTAATATATACAGTGGTCTGTGTATGTTTGGATATTGATAAAGTTTTTGTTAACCCCCATCCAAACAAAATAGCGCAGGTTGATATAGTGAGTGTCATGGGTCCTGTCATTTACCACTATGTCTCCAAAGTTCTTTGGCTCAAACTAACCAGAGGAGGATTACAATCATCACAGCATCAGGGACATTATTTTCATATTAATTAGGACACACAATGAGGGAGTGCAAAATCATATTTTGGCTCATAGAGAGTATTTCAGCTGGACGCACACAGTTTGACACAGCCTACATTTGCAAGGTAGCAGATGACCTTACTTTGGCTTTGACCTTTGAGATTGGTAGTGTTGATTTGCAAGCGATTTGCCGGTTTATGGCTTCTTGTTAATTCAGACTGTCTAGAACAGCCTTTGCATCATTGTTCACCACTCACAGCTTTAAGGTGGAGTTGAAGAAAGAAAGACATGATCAAAAACCTGTTTTCTGAACAGATTTTAATCTGTTTATATGCTACCTAAAATGGGACATTTCCATCTATCCATGTTATGAATCCACTTCTTCCAGTAAAGCATCATCAGGGGGCTGGAGGCTATCCCAGTGATCATTGGTTGAGAGGCAATGTACACCCTGGACAGACCACCAGTCTATCACAGGGCCCACACACACATAGACAGACAAACACATTCACGCTCTCACGCCTACAATTTGGAGTCACCAGTTCAGTTAATCTGCATGTCTTTGGGAGTGGAAGGATGCTGGAGCACCCGAGGGAACCCATGCAAATGCAAGTAGAACATACAAAACGGACCAGGTCAAAAGAGATCGTGGGTCTTTCTTGCTGTGAGGCAGCAGTGTCAACAACTAAGCCACCATGCTGCCAAAAATTAGACATTTTACAATCATAATTACAAGAATTTAAAGGTCTCATGTTAATATGCCACTGTTGTCATGCCTCTTTTTGTCTTTAGGAGTAACAACAGCATCTCATTGGTCTGTGCAGCGTACAGCCCCGTCTCCTTGGGCAGAGCTTGAGTTTGAAAACATCATTCTGACTGTACCGTCAGATTTTGTTCGGGATCTGGAGCACCCTGATGAGTTGGCAGCACTCTGGAACAACATCATGAGGGGTATCGCTGACCTAGCTGCCACCCCTCACAAATTTCAACGCAAAGAACGCTTTTGTCGCAGATGTGCAAATTTCATGTGGTAAGTGTATCTGGCTGTCATGTGGATTTTTGCTCCCTGCCACTATCAAACGGCGTACCAGAAGCTTTGTTCTCTCCCTGTGGGTGGTTAAGTTCACATGGAAGACACACCAGCCCAAAGAAACAGCAGTCCTTGACATTAGGCTCTGGCCACCAAGCACTCCTCTGTGAGTCTCTCTCAAAAGCTTCACTCCAGGATGAGGTACTAGTTTCCTAAATTTATCCAAGGTGACTCTTTCCATAAATGCGTCAGTTATGAATGGTCTTTTTTGAATCGCCCTTTTACTGTCTCTTCATCTGGGACTAATTTGCTCTTTCAGGAGCTAATATTCCAGACAACACAGCTCCCAGGATCACTGGAACCTACAAACGCCTCACCACAGTAAGGTGTCTACGAGGTCTGCGAGAAAAGAAACCAACAGTTTTATTTTTTTTAAAAACTATATGGATTTGAATCACGTGTGATTACATCAGCCAAGCTTGAACCCTCGTGCGCATGCGTGAGTTGGCGAGGCGCATGCGTCGCCTCGGAGCGCTGCGCGACGTCCCGCTCCGTGGGAACTCCTTAAAGCGATAGAAACAATCCAAAATCTCTCATCAGCCATTAAAATTTTCACCGAAAACCAGCTGAATTTCTCGAATGGTGTCCACTCGGATGTGCCTCACAGTTTTTGAAAAAACTTTGATCAAACCACAGCGCAGTCTCTCAGCAACTTCTCAGACAAAGGAATTCGATGAGGGGGCTGGACACTCCTTCCACAAGGCGTGCTCACAGACGAATGACGTCACCGACAGGCGTGAAAAAACTCTTGCATGCCCACGAGGGTTCAAGCTGGCTGATGTAATCACATGTGATTCAAATCCTATGGTTTTTTAAAAAATAATAAGGTCAGATACTTTTCTCACAGACCTAGTATTTGGAGAGGGACTTGGAGTATAACTGCTGCTCCTTCACATCGAAGAAGCCAGCTGAGGTGGTTTGGGTTTGTAGTAAGGATGCTCCCTGGACGTCTCCCTGGGGAGGTTTTCCAAGTACATCCAACTGGGAGGAGGCAAGGGAAAGATCCAAGACACCTTGGAGAAATTAAATCCGTCAGCTGGCTTGGAATGTCTCAGGATTTCCCCAGGAAGAACTGGTGTATTTGGCCAAGGATAGGGAGAGTGGAATGAGCCGTTTAATATGCTGCCACTGTGACCCAGACCTTGAAAAGTTGCCAGCAAATGAATGTTTTTTCATCTTATTCAGATGATAGTGTAGCAAGCAGTGTTGTGTCATAGCACAAAGTCAGTAAAGGTTCTCAGTGATCCAGGTAGGAAACAAAGAGATGTTTACTTGAAATTAACTGAACTTCCTTAGTCTTAAAGAGTCTTATGCTGCTAGATGACATAGCAGAAAGGTTATACGTTGAACCTTACGTTGAGGCTTTCTGCTTGCATTGTTGGACCAACAGACTGAAAAACCCCTTCGTAACTCAGGCCATCAGACGTACAACTCCTCCCTCTGGGGAGGAGAGTAACAGGAAGACAGAGGACGGGAAGGAAAGGAACAGTAGTAGCCAGTATACCAGTAGCGATCAGTATGTCTGGTATTTATATTTGAAAGTGTTTTGTTGTTGTTTGTATTTGTTTGTTTTTTACTTACTTTTGATGCTCTATGCTATGAAATTCAGTAAGGTATATCTTCTGTTATACATGCCAATCCTAAGGTAGACTCTACTAGTGTATACTAAAGTATATCTAAAAAGAAGAGTAGAGCCACTTAGGTACCTGTCTTGAGAACCAAGGATGTTAGGTTGAAAAGCTTTTATCCCATGGGAACTCTCCCTACCCACCTAAGCGGCTCAAGAATATGGACAAACATGTATATAAGTGATATTTACACAATCAGAGTAGTAACAACATATACAAGAAATATAGTTACTATCAATCAATCAAGTTTTATTTCTATAGCACTTTACAACAGTTTTCACTGAACCAAAGTGCTTTCCAATAGCACCAGCTAGAGATAAAATAAATAATAACAAATAGAATATAAATAGAAAAATAGAATAATAAATACAAAATAGAATAAACAAAATAGAACAATAGAACAAATAAATAGAAAATACAACAAAAAATAGAAATAAATAAATAAATAGAAATAAATAGAAAATAGAACAAAATAGAATAAAAATAGACAAAGTGGTCAAAGCAATTATGTGCAAAAAGCTGCCCTGAACAAGTATGTTTTTAACTTAGCTTTAAACAGAGGCAAAGCTATTAATGGACCTCAGTTCATGAGGTAATGCATTCCACAATCTAGGACCTGCTACTGCAAAGAACGGTCACCCCATTGTTTGGACCTGGACCTGGGTAACCTCAAGAAAGTTTGGTCAGGGCAGACCGAAGTGCTCTGACAGGGTTGTGTGTTTTACAGGTCACATAAATAAGAAGTGGTGCAATGCCATTTACAGCTTTAAAAACAAACATTAACAGTTTAAAATCAACCTAAAATGGACTGGAAGCCAGTGCAGGGAGTAAAGTACAGGAGTGATGTGGCTGTGCTTCCTGGTATTGGGTCAGCAGGCGAGCAGCAGAATTCTGGACCAGTTGAGTCGGTTTAGAAGAGAGCTTGAGTGATATCAACATAAAATCCATTGCAATAGTCAATCCGGGAGCTGATAAAAGCCATGCATAGCTCCCTTTCAAGGTCCTTTTGGCTTAGAAAGGGTTTGACTTTTGCCAGAGTCTCAGGCTGGAAAAAAACTGGCTCTTACCACCACTGTCAATTTGTTTCTCAATTTTAAACAGGCGTCAACACCGCACACCAAGGTTCCTTACCACAGCCCTACGATAAGGAGCCAGGGAGCCAAGATCTGGATCAGAGTTAGTTTTAGCTCCAAACAGAATACACTCTGTTTTGGGTTCATTAAGGTGCAGAAAATTCTGAGCCAGCCAGTCCTTAATATCCTTAAAAAAGCTATGTATGGAGTCCAAAGCACTTGTATTATTAGGCACACTGGCATATAAATCTGGAGGTCATCGGCATAAAAATGAAACTGAAGATTGTGTTTGATGACTGAACTCAGTGGAAAGCATGTACAAAGAGAACAAGAGCGGTCCGAGGATACTGCCCTGGGGCACACCAGTGGTCAGAGGAAACTGTGGAGGAGAGAGAAGTCATTAACCATCACCCTGAAAGTCCTGTTGGTCAAATAAGACTGAAACCACTCCAAGACAGTCCCCCGCAGGCCAACCTGCTGGCGCAGACTGTGTGAGGAGGAGGATTGAGTGGTCCACAGTATCAAACGCAGCTGTTAGATCCAACATCACCAGCAGCACAGGTTTTTTAGAGTCCAACGATAAAAGAATGTCATTTTGTACTTTTAAAAGAGCTGACTCAGTGCTATGTCGAGATCTAAAACCCGACTGAAATTTATCTAAAACAGAGTTGTGTTCTAAAAACGATTGCAACTGATTAAAAACAACTTTTTCTAAAACCTTAGTTAAAAACGATAAATTTGACACTGGTCTAAAATTACATAAAACTGAGGGATCTAGGTTGGGCTTTTTAAGAAGAAGCCTGACTACAGCATGTTTAAAATGGGCTGGAACTGTCCCGGAGCTGAGGCAGCTATTAATAAAAGAGAGCAAGCTCGGACCCACAGTGTTAAAAGCCTCTTTAAAAACCTTTCCTGGAATAGTGTCCAATGAGCAGTAACTGGGTTTAATGCTCTGGACAACCTCAGTGAGTAGTGTCAGAGTAACCGGCTCAAAACTATTAAAAACAGCAGATGGTTCAGGTAGAGTGTAAAGGCTATTAAAAACTGTGTTACAGTTTAAAATATTCTGACAGTGGCTACTTTCTCTATAAAAAACTTGAGAAATTTTTCACATGTAGCCTGTGAAATGTCAGACAATATGGTGGGTGGGTTTAAAACTGACTTGATTGTGTCAAATAACACTCTCGGACAGTTAGAACTACTGGCTATAATACTTGACAGATATTGGGTTTTTGCCTCCTTCACAGCATTCTGATACTCTGTAAGGCTATCCCGTAGCATTTCCAAGAACACCTGAAGCCTGTCCTTTCTCCATCTCCGCTCAGCCTGTCTACAGTGACGGCGTAAGGCACGGGTGGTGTCATTGAGCCAAGGGTCTGGTTTGGGTTTGGTGGACCTGGATTTAAAAGGTGCCACAGTATCTAAAATATCAGAGCATGTGGTATTAAAATATGAGATGAACTCATCTGGACTAAGGGAGGAGGCCACATCCTCTGTGCAATAAAGTGCAGTGTCTCTAAAAGCAGCCTCAAAGTCCCCTACAGTCGAGGGGGTGATGGTGCGGCGGGAAGCGGGCTTTTATGGAGGGCCTGGGGATATTGACAGGAGCTGTAATTCAAAAATAACAGGAAGGTGATCTGAGATAGGAGCAACTGCTGTATTACTAAGAGCCAGGGAAGTCCATGTGAAATGACTAAGTCTAGTGTATGACCGAATTGATGTGTGGAGCCATGCACTGATTGTTAATAGACCAAAAGAGTCCAAGAGGCTTTTGAAGTCATTGCCCAACTGATTTGAGGCACAACAAACATGTATGTTAAAGTCCCCACAGATGAATATATTGTCTATTTAGGCATTATATCTGATAAAAACTCTGAAAAGTCAGTCATAAAATCCTTATTATATTTAGGGGGGGCGGTATATGACGACGCAAAGCACAGGAGAGGCAAAGTTAATTATACATGATTGTAATTCAAAACTAGAATAGTGCTGTATTGGAACTACGTAAATGACAGCTGAAGCTCTGTTTGAAGAGAGTGGCCACGCCCCACCACCGTCGTCCTGAGAGCCGTGGTGCCGCTGAAGAATGAGTACCCAGCGGGAGGAGTTCAGTAAAAGCGCTGTTATCGCCAGCTTTACCCAGGTCTCATTCAATAAAAGTAGGTCCAATTATTGTGTTAAAATAAAATCCTTAAGTTATAAAAGTCTTGTTGGAAAGGGTCCTAGTATTCACTAGCGCGCCTCGTATGGAGATGGACTACATAATATTATAGGAGTTAGCTCCTGAAACCTAAATGTTCATACAGGAGAAGATTGTACTGTACATCAACGTAGTCTGTAGACTTGTTGCAAAACTAAATTATAGCTAATAGGCTAAGCTATAGATATGGTTATGTTATTATAGAAACAAGCTATGATGTAATATGTTTTAGGTTTCTATCTAAAATTCACCCTGCTAGCTAACTATAGGAAGACAAAATCCATACTATACATGCTTTCTAATGGAAACCCCAAACTTAAATACTATATATTGTTATCTATTAAAGAACCCATAAACTGAAGGACCATTAAAAATCTACACCATGTAAAATAAAAGTGTAAATCACAGAAGCAGGCTAACTATAGACAGAATAGCTACCGTTAATTTATCCGTTAACTAGCCAACCGTACCTTGCTAGCAAATAAACGTAAACAAAGCCGGTAACTGGCGTATAAAGTACAGTAATGTCGCTTCACCCTACAATAACTGTATTAACAACAAATACATATAATGTGCTTCTTACCCTGTGTACTGCTATACAATCCTGCTGGAACCTCAATTTCCCTGAGGGAGTCTTCCCAAGGCATGAATAAAGTTCTATCTAATCTAATCATTTTCTATACCTGCTTATTCCAGTTAATGGTCACAGTGGGACTGGAGCCTATTCCAGCGGATCCAGGTGGCCATTTTAGAGTCACCATTTCATCTAATCTGCATGTCTTTGGAAGTGTGAGAAGCTGCACGACCGGGGGAAAGCTGCGCAAAAACTCAGAGAACCATGCAAACTCCACACAGAAAGGACCAGGTGGAAAATGATCATACAACCTTATTGTTAGCAAAAGTGTTAACCACTAAGCCATCACATTGCCTGGCTTGTTGTATGCAGCGACTAATTTCTTTCTGTGCAACCCGTACGTGTCCAAGACGTGTACAGCGGGTTATGAGTTAGGCTTTACCCTGGGCATTCTGCACGCAAGCCACTAATTCTTTCTGTGTTCCCCCAAACTCCTCTCCTGCTGGTTACCTCAACAAGAGTAAATGTGTGGGATTTTTTTTTTTTTTGAAATCTCAATTTACTGATGTTTGATTAAAATAGTGCTTAAATTGGCAAATTACACATTTATTGAAAAACATTGAAGTGCTGAAACAAAAAATGTCCTGTAATGCCTCATGGTGGTTTGATGTTGTTTCTGCCACTCACAATAAGCTTGATGCACTTATGTCCAGGCTGGATGCATGCAGGTTATCCTATCATGATGCACTTGCAATCAGCAGCTGAGGTGGTCAGTGCAGACAACATGAGAAACAATGGACTGTGGGGCCCAATTCATGAACTGGGACACAATCAGCAGAGAGGCTGCTGGGAGTTCCCACCACACACCACAGAGTGTACATGTAACCTGTGGTCGGTGTACGTGCATGAAGAAGGCTGGGGATCAAGAGGGGAAAGGTACGGAAAATCAGTTTGTCTTTTACAGTCAAATCCTTTCATAATCACTCGTATGTCACCTCGACTGGTATGATAGTACAATGTGTCATGTCAATGCAGGCTCACCCAAATATGACCCTGGCAAATAGAAAGAGCCGTGTGCAGAATTATGTGAAGGAGGGCAGGAAACTTGGTGACTGGAATGTGTGGGTGGCTCTGGAGACATATATGCAGGTGAGAGAAAAGCAGCCAATGAATGCCTGCATCTAAACATCACAGCATTCATCATTAGGTTTGTGTTCCTTAAACTGCCTATGATGAAGGTAGTGTCTGAAGATATGGAGCTGGTCCTCACGTGCTGCTGAGTAACCGCCCACTGTTCCGTGTGATTAGATTGCCGGTGCTTATCTCCAGATTCTGTTATGTGATACAGATGAGAGTCTACACCTGCTCCTGGACAGGATGCCATTCCAAAGCTCGTCACTTCCCCAGTCAAAGCTGGTACCCATTTATAGCTGGGTGGACTGGGAGAATGCAGATTAAGGCCCTGATTTAATCAAGGTTTGCATGTGTAAAAACATGTGCAAACACCATAGCACTTAGAAAAAACCATGAATGCTGAGTTAAGAGCACAATGAAGATTGCAGTTATGAAATGCGCAAAATAGCGAGCATTTAACACTTGACAGATTGCTGTTGTTGCAGTACAGAGGCCACCACCGCCTCATACACAGAATAAAAATAAGTCATTCATTATAAATTGCAGGTATATTTAAAGCGTTAACAGTTTACTTTGTGGTTGTTTTTCTCAATATGTCACAGGTGGACCACAGTTCTGTTGTGCTATTCTGCACTTAGCACAAAGTACCTTTTGATGTGAATAATGATCATTACTGTCAGTGATGTGTCACACAAATAAACACCCACAAGCACATCTCTAAGTATGCATGGGATGATGCACAGCTGTCTGTGTGATTCCTACCATCAGAATGCAGAATAATTATTTTAACCAGTTTATTCAAATACTATGGATGGAACAATAATTAAATGTGTGAAATTGGAGTTTGTTTTTTTTTAAATTCCCAACACGTGAACATGCCCCTGTTATGTAGCATAGTTGGTGGGTAACGAAGCACAAGCCACTTACTTGCAAATGGCTGACTGAATTTCTTGTTGTATTTACAGCAATTAACATATGCAAAATCCTTCATTGTGCTCTTAAATCAGCATTCATGTTTTTTTTCTAAGTGCTGTGGTGTTTGCACATGTTTTTACACATGCAAACCTTGAGCAAATCAGGGCCTTAATCTGCATTCTCCCAGTCCACCCAGCTACAAATGGGTACAGACCTTGACTGGAGAAGTAACAAGCTTTTGAATGGCATGCTGTCCAGGAGCAGGTGTAGACACTCATCTGTATCACATCACAGAATCTGGAGATAAACACGGGCAATCTAATCACACGGAACAGAGGGCAGTTAGTGAGCAGCACCTGGGGATCAGCTCCATACCTTCAGACAGATTCATACAGTCACAACAGATGTGGCCTTGATGAAGCTGCCAACAACACCATGTCAACCTCAGCTATCGTAGATTCGGCAACATTGATATCACTTACATTACTTAGGGCCCCTTCACCATAAACCGATTGAGGCCAAATGGTGCACGGAGGAAGATTCCAATGCCACTCGTGAAAAATCAGAGCCGCCTTGTACAGCAGTTGCCACATCACTTCGGGCACAGCACCTGCTCTCTACATTCGTGTGTTGCTTGTGCCAAAAACCCATTTGAACAGGGGGCAAGATGAGGTCATAATGCCAGTTGATCGTGCTTGCAACATTCGCATGACATGTCGAACACAGGTCAGACATATCGTGCCGCGGCCGAGGGGCTGCACAAAATCATCGGCCACGTCGAACTCTGGACAAATGCTATGATTGAGGCAGCCTTCACTCCAATGGCCAAATGACGACATATGGTGTACGAGTGCCTATTCGATCCACTCTCAGCCGGAGTCAAGGTGCCACCCACGAACATCCAACACCACTCATGGGGCACTTGGGAAAGGTGGGGTCATTTGTGCAGCCAGCCTGTAAGTAGAGAGCAAGCAGACCACTTTCGAGCTGGCTGTGCAAACGCCCCCGCATTTTCTAAGTGCCCCACGAATGTGTTGTGTCCCCCTGAGCAACACAAATGACATGCGAGTGTGCTCCCCCCGCCATGATCCAACATTGTTGAGGTGCAGCTGAGGTGGCAAAGGCTCAAACGGTGGCCAGAGTGCAATCTAGATTATTTATCTATTATCTAAACAATCAAGTAGTAGGGGTCTTGAACCCTTGAAGTGGAGGACAGTTTTTTTGTTGATCATAGTCAGCTACAATAGTCAGCTGTCATAGTGGAAAGCTGTGTTCCTTTGAACATCCCCCAAGGAGTCAGAGTCCTCCATATGTCCACAGCAGGCCCTGAACATTTTGACTGACCTCTTGATCAAACTTTTGACAGGTTAATGTAGTTAGTTACCCCCCAACATAGTCTTTTAAGCATCTTTCAAGATTCTCTCCAGTCTAATCTCTTTTCATTTATCTGTACCTCTGTTTCCCTGCATGTAGCTCCAGGATAGGTTTGGCTGGGATGCCTTTAAAAAAGTGTTTGCTGCCTACCACAACATGAGCAACTTTCCCAATAACAACAAAGACAAGATGAATCTGTATGCAGAGACCTTCTCCCAGGCGGTAGGGATGAACCTGGCTGGATTCTTTAAAGCCTGGGGCTGGCCAATCGAGACAGCTACTGAAAGTAAACTCTCCAACCTGCCTGCTTGGTCGGATCACCCCATGGTCCAGTATGAATGAGCTGTTAGCTGTTGCTGTGTAGACACACAAGTGACACATTCATGAAGACATCTATTAACTGGAAACGCAACAAAACGTGTATTTTGATGCAAGGAAACGAGACCAAAGAGAGAATTCATGCTTTAAAATAACAATGCAAATGTAAACTTCATATATATATATTTCTTCAACAACTGAATGTTAGGCAACCAACAGAGCACATGCTCTACCCAGGCACAAAGGTCTGTTATAACCCTCATCACACTAGAGACGGAATGAGGCGGAATGCCATCATACTTAAAATTCATTGTACAGTAGTGTTCAGACTAATAGTAGTGCTATGTGACTAAAAAGATTAATTCAAGTTTTGAGTATATTTCTTATTGTTACATGGGAAACAAGGTACCAGTAGATTTAGTAGATTCTCACAAATCCAACAAGACCAAGCGTTCATGATATGCACACTCTTAAGGCTATGAAATTGGGCTATTAGTAAAAAAAAAAGTAGAAAAGGGGGTGTTCACAATAATAGTAGTATGGCATTCAATCAGTGAGTTCGTCAGTTTTATGGAACAAACAGGTGTGAATCAGGTGTCCCCTATTTAAGGATGAAGCCAGCACCTGTTGAACATGCTTTTCTCTTTGAAAGCCTGAGGGAAATGGGACATTCAAGACATTGTTCAGAAGAACAGCGTAGTTTGATTAAAAAGTTGATTGGAGAGGGGAAAACTTATACGCAGGTGCAAAAAACTTATAGGCTGTTCATCTACAATGATCTCCAATGCTTTAAAATGGATAAAAAAAAAACAGACGTGAAAGAAAACGGAAAGCAACCATCAAAATGGATAGAAGAATAACAAGGATGGCAAAGGCTCACCCATTGATCAGCTCCAGGATGATCAAAGACAGTCTGGAGTTACCTGTAAGTGCTGTGACAGTTAGAAGACGCCTGTGTGAAGCTAATTTATTTGCAAGAATACCCCACAAAGTCCCTCTGTTAAATAAAAGACATGTGCAGAAGAGGTTACAATTTGCCAAAGAACACATCAACTGGCCTAAAGAGAAATGGAGGAATATTTTGTGGACTGATGAGAGTAAAATTGTTCTTTTTGGGTCCAAGGGCTGCAGACAGTTTGTGAGACGACCCTCAAACTCTGAATTCAAGCCACAGTTCACAGTGAAGACAGTGAAGCATGGTGGTGCAAGCATCATGATATGGGCATGTTTCTCCTACTATGGTGTTGGGCCTATATATCGCATACCAGGTATAATGGATCAGTTTGGATATGTCAAAATACTTGAAGAGGTCATGTTGCCTTATGCTGAAGAGGACATTCCCTTGAAATGGGTGTTTCAACAAGACAATGACCCGAAGCACACTAGTAAACAAGCAAAATCTTGGTTCCAAACCAGCAACATTAATGCCTCGCAGATGTGAAGAAATCATGAAAAACTGGAGTTATACAACTAAATACTAGTTTAGTGATTCACAGGATTGCTAAAAATGCAGTTTGAACATAATAGTTTTGAGTTTGTAGCATCAACAGCAGATGCTACTATTATTGTGAACACCCCCTTTTCTACTTTTTTTTTTACTAATAGCCCAATTTCATAGCCTTAAGAGTGTGCATATCATGAATGCTTGGTCTTGTTGGATTTGTGAGAATCTACTGAATCTACTGGTACCTTGTTTCCCATGTAACAATAAGAAATATACTCAAAACCTGGATTAATCTTTTTAGTCACACAGCACTACTATTATTCTGAACACTACTGTATATTCTGGAATAGTCAAAGTGCATTCTAAAACTTCTGTGTGCATTCCAAACAGTGTGACCCATCCCTGTGGCCAGCCTGACTGTTCTGCTCATGCTCAAAACATTTGAGGTGCAGTTGAAGTGGAGATGTATCATACGGCATTCGACGTGTATTCTGACTGCACTCTCAATATTCCTACCGCATCCCAACAGCATTTGAAACATTCTGATTGTGTTCAAGACAAAATTTGAAATGGTCAGCCACTTCAAATCCTGCCAGAATGTCCCAAATGTGCCATGAATGAGCCGGAATGCATCTCGAGTGCTCACGAAATCTATTTCAGTTTGACATTCAAAGTATTTGAGATGCATTCTCTTTGGATTGTTAGATGTTCGGGGGCCATTCCGGGAGTGTTCTGACTGCATTTGAGGTGAATTTGTACAGCATTCGAGGCACCTTCCAATCAGACTTGGGGTGGTATTCGGGCAGCAATCGAACCGCACTCAGAGTGCATTCCTAATATTCTTACTTCATTGTGATGGGGGTATTAATAACTGTTGACAAGAATAAAGCCTCCGTCACACATAGCAAGAATGTGGAGGAACCAGCCCGACACTGCAAATATTGCCATAGTCCGACTCAGTCAGGAGGAAAAGAGGTGTGGTCAGCCGTGTCAGAAGGCATCCGGAGTACCTCGTCCACACCTGCATGATGACATCCAAAGCGCATGTAGACAACAGGTAGATGACACAGACTGCTGTCAGATGGCCATAAAAGGCGCTGAAGACTGCCCGATGTCCAAACATCTGGATGGCAAACATGGGACCAGAGTTGGAGGGAGCGCTGTGTTCCTCACGCACACGTGCTCGTGTGTGTGTGTGTGTGTGCATAACACTGCATGAGCCACTAAGCGCACGCATGCCACTGGACAGCTTTGCTGAATGTTTGCTGGCAGTGGGCCAAGCAGTTCCATGCGTCAGATGGAGCCTTTCCACCCAACTTTAATTTCTTTTTTTGCTCACTTCAGGAGCACAACGCAGCTCTGGACACCACGATGGTTGGATTATCACATGGGATTTATTTTTGCGTGGTTCATTCCAGCACACAGCAGCTGGGTGAGAGGATTTTAACCACAGGCTGTGGTGCTGTTGGAGGTCAGATTCATGTTTGTTAATGCTGTCACAGCCTGGCACAACAGTTCCATGTTATATCACCTAGTTAGAAGGTGATCAGATATTACAGTGGTGAGATCCATTCAGCTCCGAGCCTGATGCAAGCAATGACACGTTACTGCACACCATGGAGAGGCACAGCTGCCCGTGTTATGATGGAGACAATAGTTCACATTATTTACGTCGCCCATGAGGAGGAATGGACAAATATCTGTACTGTAAGGTCTATTGTGGATATAACAGCCTGTTCAGATTTGCGCGGGCGTGCGCACAGTGCTTTTGGTTTGATAGCCGCTGTTCACATTCACTGTATGTGATAATTCATAATTATTATCATGATGGTCATGCCACATACATTTCAACAGTTCCTTTGTGCTCCGGGGGGGGGGGGGGGGTGGACATTAATACGTGGCACATGCAGGTCATACCGGCAAGCTTTGCTGTGCCAGATCCATCTCGAGGTTTCCTCATATGCTCTCAAATCATTTCGGGTCCTGTCTTACCGCCATCGGAATATGTAAATTGCGGTCAGATGGTCCTCAGACTGCACATGGACCGCCGTCAGATAGGTGTCCCATCTCAATGGCGCCCGGAGGGTTTTGAACATGGGCATCACACTTTTGACCAACTGTGTGGACTCTCGCAGATGGCTGTCAGAACGTTTTGGAACTGAAACGACACTTTTCAGATGTGCGCCAATTCATCATTCTGGTGCCATTCTGCATGATTCTGGATATGTGTGACGGGGGTATGACAATTATTGAAGTGCTTTGTTTGAAAAATAAGACTTAAAACCACATTGTACCATAAAAATCATCCATTGTGTTGTGAGATACAGCAGGAAGAACGCTGCACATCGTTCACAAGTAAAAACACACCGTTCACAAGTAAAACTTTCATATAATTAATTTTCGATAATTACATTACCGTACTTTGTTTTGAAGCTGCACTATGGTCCTGTTCAGAATTCTTCCTCTCATAACTTCTAAAAATATATCAATAAAATCAAGACAGATACATGCCTTTTTCTTTAAACGTATCTGATTTAAAAATAAATAAATGCAAATTACTTTAAAGTGTCTGTTTTTTTAATGAGTGTATTATTCTTTTAGTTTTCAACTATGTTTATTTCCATTTACCTATAAAAACAATTGCATTAATTTTTTTCAATAATTATAACTTGTTAAGAACAACAAACAAGCCCCTATGCCCATCCCAGGGGGGTTGTGTTTGCTTGATTTGGTGTTCTATGTATACAGAACTCATTCCAAAGTAATATGACCTTCTGTGCCATTAGCATAGGACAAAAAGTCCAGATTCCAGGTCCTCGCAAATGTCTTAGCGGTATCAGACAGTTGACCTAATTTTTTCCCAATTGGAGCTGGAACACAGATTGTAAGTTTTGAATAAATATTAGCGCTCTCCCCCTTCAAGTCCAGGGCCTTATGTAATCCCGTGAGAAATTCATGATCATTTTAATTCCTTCTCATGGAATCATAATAATTAAAAAAAAAACCCAGTATCACTAATTTTTCCCACTTAAATGATGTAATTTTTAACAATTTTCAATTCTGACATTATTAGACATATTAGTAATAGTAGTAAAGGCTCCTACAATCACATTTTGATGAAGTACATTAGCTTTCTCTTTTTGTTTTAAGTCCCTGGTTAGGATGGTTGTGGATAAAATAATTCTTGGATTACAATAGTATCTAATCAATTTATGCAAATTAGGTATGACATAAGTACTCCATTGCTTTTTTAATTCCATAAATCTGTAATTGTATGTTTAATTGCATCTTTGTTCTCTTGATATAATATTGTGTTTTAGTTTTTCCTTTGAGGAAACATCTACTAGGGACAACAGATGGGATTTACCCAATGTCTATAATCTGGATGGTTTGCTTTCACTGTATACAGGGAGATACAGGGTGCCTCTTTGTCAGCATAACCGTTATAAACATTCTTTTGTCCCTGTTTCGGTGAAGCTGTTAAATGTCTAGAAGTGACAGGAAGGAAGAGTGTGTGTGTCTGGGAGAGGGAGTACTGAGTGAAGTTGGGCAGATGTATAAAGTAAATGTACTGCATATTGATACTGATATTGTTGGGGTTGGGACTTTATTTCTTGTGCTGTACTGTTTATTGTCTGTCAGTATTGCAAGGTTGTATGTGTAGCAAGCCTCTGTCCGAACCAAACTGTCCACAATAAAAGGCCACTCTGAAAGGTGCAATTTTGTTTTATTGGGGGGGAATACCAGTCAGTATCTGGTGTGACCACCATTTTCCTCATGCAGTGCAACACATCTCCTTCACATAGAGTTGATCAGGTTGTCAATTGTGGCCTGTGGAATGTTGTTCCACTCCTCTTCAATGGGCAGTCTAAGGCACACCTGTGCACTAATCATGGTGTCTAATCAGCATCTTGGTATGGCACACCTGTGAGGTGGGATGGATTATCTCAGCAAAGGAGAAGTGCTCACTATCACAGATTTAGCCTGGTTTGTGAACAATATTTGAGGGAAATGGTGATATTGTGTATGTGGAAAAAGTTTTAGATCTTTGAGTTCATCTCATACAAAATGGGAGCAAAACCAAAAGTGTTGCGTTTATATTTTTGTTGAGTGTAGAATCATCTGCATTTATTTATTTGTCTGTTAGCAGGATTATGTCAAAACTACTCCACAGATTGTGATGAAATTTTCACTACAAATAAATATTAGGCCATGGAAGACTCCATAAAATTTTGGAGGTGATCCGGATCTAGATTCTGATCAAAAGTTCACTTTATATAGGCTTTGAAGGATTGAGTCAAAAAACTACTTGATGGATTCTCACCAAATTTTCACCACAGATACATATTGGGGCATGGAAGACTCCACTGAATTTTGGAGATGATCCGGAGCCAGTGTCGCTAGCTGAACAGTCCCTCTAAAAATGTTTGTTTGTTTACTGACATTCATGCAGTGTTGTTGGTGTAGCTCATATGAATGTACAGATTTATTTTCATGTCTCAAGAAAAAAACTTTTTTAGTGGAAGTTTAGTGGAAATAAAGAATAGCAACTACTTTTACACTGTTGTATGATGTAATTTAATGACCCTGATTATCCATTTGACAGTAAAAAAAAAAAAAAAAAAAACACAAAAAGCACAACCAGTTACATCTGTATGTCATACATGAGTTCTGATTTACATTTGGATGCCTTACTACATGTTGAGTCTTCAGGTGGTTGTTGGTTCTGTACCCGAGCAGCAGCTCTTTCACTCATTCAAAGGCAGGAACTGAATCTCCTGCCTCAGATGTTCTTTGAGCCAAGGCGCCAGTTTGAACAGGTCAATGTGAAAGTCACGCGCATCAGAAGGCGGGTTCTTGTTGCTGTACCCATGCATGACATTCTTAGTACCACATACATTTGTGGTTCCCCAGCTCACAACTCCCACCTGGGCAAGAAGTGTGCATGATGTTGGTGTATGACCTTTTTAAGTGAGTTGTAGGTCTTGAGTTACTGACCTGAAAATAGCGGTTCCGCTTTTGCAGAAACAGAGATCCACCAGAGTCGCCTGTTTCAAAATAAATCAACATTTATTCTATAACATTAATTCATTAATGCTGATAAAATGCCGTCCAGACCTTTACAGGTGATCGCGTCCTTGTACTCCTGGCTGCCTCCAGAACAAAGAAACCGATCAGGTATGTATTCGTCCAGAGTTACATTTGTGGGCTCCTGAAGCGTCTTCAGGGCTTTTTCCACACATCCAAGTCTCTTCACACAGCAAATTAAACACAATATTCACATAAATGTGGTTACATACAGTGCTGTGCAAACGATTTATGAAGCTGTGTTTTCAAATGCTGTAAAGTGAGGATGATTTGAAAACTAAATTATCGCCTTGTTTCTGCTTAAAACTGACTTTAGAATGATTAAAGAGGTTTTACTTTGTCATCTAATGGTTAATAATCACATTATTCCCTTTGATTACTTTGAGAGTAGAGAGTCAGACTCAGACGTGCTGCTGTTGCACTGTGATCGCTCTCCCATCTTATTATGAAATAATGCGGAATTTATTTGGAAATGATTGATGTACAAAAGCTTCAAATATCTGTCGCTGAGTCAGATGATGACTGGAGTGCAGTTTGAAGCAGAAACGAGGTGATAATTGGTGAACTGCTGCTGATGCTCTGAAATGACGCATGGTCAGTGAAGGCAGGGTGGGCCGATTTTTGGGGGGGGGTTGTTCACTCAGCGTCACCGGTCCAAGGCCATTTGCGCATATTCAAGGATTATACGTACATACTGAGTATTTGCCTGAAAGTTGATGAGAAATTTAAAATCACATCATCTTACTCACCTGACTGTTTGTTTGAATGTGCGTTTGTAGGCGGGACTTTTTGTGAATAAAAAAGGCAGCTGTTGCTTTGCGTGTTAAAAGCTCCTCCCCTGCAGACACGTGAAAACAGACTTGACATTTTTTCCCCCTTTTCATGCTCTTTATCACTGCAGATTATTGTCACTGCATTTCTCATGCACGAAACAAGACAGTGTCTGTTTCTTTTCCTGATATAGGAAAGGTCAAAAGGTCATATCTTACTGTGCTGCTGACAGGTTGAGTTGACCTTCTTCA
The DNA here is from genome assembly GCF_902500255.1 of Thalassophryne amazonica. Classification (NCBI taxonomy): domain Eukaryota; kingdom Metazoa; phylum Chordata; class Actinopteri; order Batrachoidiformes; family Batrachoididae; genus Thalassophryne; species Thalassophryne amazonica. The sequence goes on from NC_047106.1 coordinate 51,812,391, forward strand.
TGGCTCGGCCAGCTGGTACAGTGCACGGCAGGCAGATGGGTCTACAGTGCGACATGCAGCATATGCACACAACATTAAAATTTACAATTGACTTACATAAACCATGCAAGTCCACGTTTTCAGTGATTGAGCATATTTTTAGAAGGTCATTGTTATTTTCTGCCTCTTAGTAACTAAAACGGACTACAGAATATATCTTTCTAGCCCAACGGGGCTATAGTTTTATTTAACTCATCACTGGAGCTATAAGACGTGTGACTTCTCTGGCTCAGTCACTGGTGCAACACACAAAACAGTCCGTGTGGACAACAATTCCCATTGATACATCCTTTTTTTTTTTTTTTTTTTGATTACACTCTTAACTTGTAAACAATGTACACATTCAAAATTCCGTCAAGGTAAGAGGTCAAGTGTTACTGAAAATCTTGTCCACAAGGTATAACTCATAACTGTTACTGGAAATCTAATCTGTAAAGTATAAATCACAACTGTTCAGATATTAATCACATCCTAGGCAAGATGAACTTAAAAATAGTTGTAGTTATCATTAAAATGAAATGATGGTTCAGATTGACATCCATTGTAATATTTTTACTTTAAATAAATTCAAGATCAAAGTTATAGACGATTGTCCTCATCAACTCATTACCAGCTTAGTACATTCCGTACACAGACATGTTTGTAATAACAATGGATTTTTTTTTTCTTCCCATTTACAACATATTTTTCTTTTTCTTTTTTTTCCACATCCATGTCCATAGGCTCACTGAAAGCCTGTGCGTCGGCACGCCGGAGGTGTTTGCGGTTCCTCCTAAGAACACCACCCGACTGCAGTTGGATGTCGTATGATCTTGCATCCACAATCCTCAGTACCTTGCCTAGTCTCCACAATGTGTGCGGCTCGAATGGTTGTATTCACACACAGTCACCTGGTTTCAGTGTGTCCAGATCTCTGGCTGATCGATTGTAATAGGCACACTGGTGTTCTTGTTTCCTTTTCAGGCTCTGCTCCACTTGTTGCACTTTTGGCTGCAGAAGGCTCACTTTAGTGGGCAGCAGTGTTCTGGTGCGGCGGCTGAGAAGTCTTTGTGCTGGACTGCTGTCTAGGCCTTGTGATGGTGTGTTGCGGTGATCCAACAGTGCGAGGTAAGGATCTTGTCCAGCCATTTTCGCTTTGAGCAACAGTCTCTTGGCTGTTTTGACCGCCGATTCAGCTTTGCCATTGCTTTGAGGGTGCCCAGGCGACGAGGTCTTGTGCAGGAATTCCCATCGTTCGCTGAATCTTTTGAATTCTTGCGAGGAGTATTGTGGTCCATTATCTGAAATGACAACATCAGGGATTCCTTGTCTGGCAAAGTGGGCTTTCAATTTCTTTATCACTGATGTCGATTTCGTGTCTGATAGGTAGTCAATTTCCCAGAAGTTGGAGTGATAATCTACTGTGACTAGATAGTCCTTGTTGTCAAAAGTAAACAGATCAGTGCCCACTTTATCCCATGGACGGTTTGGCATTTCATGTGAGATCAGTGTTTCTTTTTGCTGCTTGTAATCCACTGACCTGCAGATGTCACACTTGCTTTCATATGTTTTGATTTGGTCATTAATCCCTGGCCAGTATACGCACTCTCTGGCCCTCCGTAGGCATCCTTCTACACCCAGATGAGAGGAGTGTAAACGGCACGTAATGTCTCTCCTCAGTGCATAGGGGATGACGACACGTTCGCCTCTGAACACTATTCCACCTTGATGGCTCAATTCATCTTGAAAAGAGAAGTATGGCCTAATGTCACTAGCTGTCTTTGCTTTGTCATTTGGCCAGCCTTTCTGTATGGTTTCAATGAGAATCTGCAGTGTTGCATCCTCCTTTGTGGCAGAACAAATTGAACTAAGGCTGTCTGCAGATATGGGCACATGCTGTAACATATTTATAGTCTCTATTTTAGCTTCCACTGAGCCATAGGACGAACATTCTGGAAGGTAAGCTCGGCTCAAGGTGTCTGCCAACACCATATCTCTTCCTGGTAAGTACACTACATCCACATCATACTTCTGAATGCGCATCATCATTCGCTGCAGTCGTTTGGGAGCACTTAGTAAAGGCTTCCTCACAATGTTTTCTAAGGGTTTGTGATCACACTCTGTACAGTAACTTTACGGCCATAAGTGTACTGGTGGAACTTCTCCAAGCTAAAAATCATCGCTAAGAATTCTTTCTCTATTTGGGCATAGCCCCTTTCTGTCTGTGTGAGTGCTCTGCTTGCAAAAGCTATGGGCTTACCCCTCTGGACCAGTGCTGCTCCTAGGCCTGTGTCTGAGGCATCACACTGCACAGTCAGCTCCTTTTGTGGACTGTAGTATTTGAGCACCGGTGTGTTTGCAATCATTTTTTTCAGTTTGACAAACATCTCCTCATGTTGCTCTGACCACCTCCATTCACAGTCTTTGTGTGTCAGTTCTCTCAGCGGCTGACAGTGGTCAGAGAGGTGAGGGCAGAACTTTGCTAAATAATTCACCATGCCTAACAGCCTCTGCACGGCTTTCACATCAGTTGGGCTTGGCATTTGTTCAATGGCACGCACCTTTTCCGGCTCGAGTTTCAGCCCATTCGCTGTCAGGAGATGTCCAATGTATGTCGCTTCCTTTTGTTTCAGTTTGAACTTCTCTGCATTCAGTTTGATGTTCTTTTGTCTGCACCTGTTCAGAAACAGTCTCAATTTCTCATCATGATCACGCTGTGCCATTTCTTGTGTCTCACCTTGTCCGGTGATCAGGACGTCATCTGCGATGATGTACAGACCTGGCAGATCATCCAGTGCTTGTGTCAGCTTTCGCTGAAAGACCTCTGGCGCTGGGCTGATTCCCATTGGGAGTCTCAGCCACCTGTAACGTCCAAACGGTGTCGCAAAGGTAGTCAAAAAGCTTGACTCCTCGTCTAGCTTAACATGCCAGAAGCCGCTTTTGACATCACATACCGAAAACACCTTGGCTTTGGACAAATCTGGAAGAATGTCGTCAATGGTTTGCAAGGGAAAGTGGTTGCGCTTCAGCGCCTTGTTCAAGGGTCTTGGATCGATACACACTCGCAACCTCCCATTCTGCTTCTGCACTACCACCATACCATTAATCCAATCTGTGTTGCACTCCACGGGTGCAGTGATTCCTCTTTTCTGTAGGTCGAGCAGTTCAGCCTTCAATGGCTTCATCATGGCAACTGGCACCCTGCGCCTTGGCAACTGCACCGGTTTCACTGAGCTTTCCATTTCCAGGCGATACTCTCCTTCAAGGCAGCCATCACCGTTGAACACATCTGCATACTCCGCTTTTATCTGGTCCATGGTCCACTGGCCCCTTGTATCTGGCGATGTAGTAACGATGCTGTCGATTGCCATGATGTTTTCATACTGCACTTTGATCAGCTGCATGCCTTCGCTTGCTCTTTTGCCCAGTAGTGGTCCAGTGGCACCTTCCCCTACCACTTGGAATTCTAACCTGTACAGTTTCTGGTTTCTTGGATTTCTCAGTTTCAGTTTGCATTTCCCCAGTGGCTTCAGTTTGCTCTTGTTGTACATGACTAACACAGTCTTTGTGTCTTCCAACTTTGTGTTTGGATCAATCAGGTCAATTGGGATAATGTTACACGTAGCACCACTGTCTATCTGGAATTTCACAGTCTTGTTCCCAAGAAGCATGCCAGCAAAAAGCTGTGTACTGTGCTGTTTATCCACTACATTCACACTGTCGACTTTCTGTGCAGTAACACTGAGTACTTCTTCAAAATCATCACTGTCAGATACAGCTACATGCACCTGTTTTGTTTTTTCTCTTGTCTGCTGACTTGCTTTACACATAGCAGCAAAATGGTTGTCTTCGCCACATTTTTTGCATTTCTTCCCGTACGCGGGGCATTTCTGTTTATTTCTCTCATGCGATTTTCCACAGAACTTACAGTCAACGATGTTCCCCAGCTGTCTGTTCCGCGAAGGCTCTTTCACTGCATGCACTTCTTCCACTTTGGGTCCGGAGATTGTTTTGACATTTTCCCGCAACAACTCCACTGCACGGCACAACTGGATGCAGGACTCGAGTGTCAGTTTGTCCTCTCGTAGCAGCCGCTCCCTCATGGTAGCATTGTTGCTACCACACACGATTCTGTCACGAATCAACGAGTCACGTAGCATCCCAAAGTTGCATGTTTTCGCCAACACTTTTAATTCGGTCACATAGCAGTCTATGGTTTCACTAAGGCCTTGGTTTCTCGAAAAGAAACGGAAACGTTCCACAGTTTCATTCACGCTAGGCATGCAGTGTTCATCAAGTTTCTTAATGATATCTGCTATCTTCCATGCTGCTTTTGGCGTGTCACCCATCAGTGTGTCCAGTAGCTCTCTCCCGCTCTCACCCACGAGATAGCCGAACAGTTTGAACTTGGTGGTTTCATCGTCATCTCCCACCGCAAGGTCCACATAAAGCAAAAACTCTTCTTTCCATACCGAAGGGAGCGAACTAAAAAAACTAAGTTTACAAAACGTAAAACTGGTCAAAATCCGTGACCGCTGCCACCATGTTATTTTCTGCCTCTTATTAACTAAAACGGACTACAGAATACAACCCCTGGCAAAAATTATGGAATCACCGGCCTCGGAGGATGTTCATTCAGTTGTTTAATTTTGTAGAAAAAAAGCAGATCACAGACATGACACAAACTAAAGTCATTTCAAATGGCAACTTTCTGGCTTTAAGAAACACTATAAGAAATCAGGAAAAAAAATTGTGGCAGTCAGTAACAAGTTACTTTTTTAGACCAAGCAGAGGGAAAAAAATATGGAATCACTCAATTCTGAGGAAAAAATTATGGAATCATGAAAAACAAAAGAACGCTGCAACACATCACTAGTATTTTATTGCACCACCTCTGGCTTTTATAACAGCTTGCAGTCTCTGAGGCATGGACTTAATGAGTGACACACAGTACTCTTCATCAATCTGGCTCCAACTTTCTCTGATTGCTGTTGCCAGATCAGCTTTGCAGGTTGGAGCCTTGTCATGGACCATTTTCTTCAACTTCCACCAAAGATTTTCAATTGGATTAAGATCCGGACTATTAACAACTTTAACAACCTTCCCATGTTGTTTGTATTTGGTCCAGAGTTTAGACACAGCTGACTGTGAACAACCAACATCTTTTGCAACATTGCGTGATGATTTACCCTCTTTTAAGAGTTTGATAATCCTCTCCTTTGTTTCAAATGACATCTCTCGTGTTGGAGCCATGATTCATGTCAGTCCACTTGGTGCAACAGCTCTCCAAGGTGTGATCACTCCTTTTTAGATGCAGACTAAAGAGCAGATATGATTTGATGCAGGTGTTAGTTTTGGGGATGAAAATTTACAGGGTGATTCCATAATTTATTCCTCAGAATTAAGTGAGTCCATATTTTTTTTCCCTCTGCTTGGTCTAAAAAAGTAACCGTTACTGACTGCCACAATTATTTTTCCTGATTTCTTATAGTGTTTCTCAAAGCCAGAAAGTTGCCATTTGAAATGACTTTAGTTTTGTGTCATGTCTGTGATCTGCTTTTTTTCTACAAAATTAAACAACTGAATGAACATCCTCCGAGGCCGGTGATTCCATAATTTTTGCCAGGGGTTGTATATCTTTCTAGCCCAACGGGGCTATAGTTTTATTTAACTCATCACTGGAGCTATAAGACGTGTGACTTCTCTGGCTCAGTCACTGGTGCAACACACAAAACAGTCCGTGTGGACAACAATTCCCATTGATACAGTCATGTTTTAGTTCTCACCTGGCCTTCCAGGAGAGAGGGATGCTTTTATTCAGCTCAACCAGAGCAACATCATAGTCATAAAATTCAGACACGTTCTTGTGTTTGAGTGCGTAGATGTTGTACTCTGGGTGCAGGATCACTCTCTTTGCGTGCACAGTGCCCCCATCTAAAGTGAGGGGGACAGATTTGCTAGTTTCACAGATATAAGGTACAGTACATGAACATTAGAATTGTTGTTTGGTTGAAACAGGTTGCACAAGGGGGTACTGTTGCACAATACATGGGCTTTTCATTGTGTCATTATTACACTATCTATATTGTTCTTAGTAGTACTGTATAAGTGACAAAAACATTGAGGTATTTTGACCTCTACGTTAGTCACCAGAAAGAGAGCAAAATAAAGTACAATAATATACAAATTGTTAGGTACCCTGGAGTTATGACAGTTTTGTTTTTATCTTTTATTCTTCTTTCGCTTCATTGGTGCATCAAAAAAACTAATCAAATTTGAAGTGGCAGTCCTATCACAACTAAATTCTAACATGATTTTTTTCCCCTCTTTCTCATTACAAGCCAATTACCTGCCTTAGGGTGGGTTTGATTCAGAGACTGAAATGAAAACTTTATCTTCACCAACAAAACTATCACCTCCCACCTACCCCGGATTCCACAGAACTCTTAGGAGATGACTAAAGCTGCCTCAAGAAGAGACAGCTGCTATTTCTGATACTACTACTATGCTACTGTTACTTGCAAAAATGAAGAGATAAAAAGTTCAAAGGAAAAAGAAGAGAATAGAAAAGTATGACACAAACCTTTGAGCACACCTACTGATGATGATGCAACAAACAAAAAAATTGTCTCTCCCCTTAACAACAACAATTACTACTACTATGACTAAAGTGCTGAATAGCCTATATGTCACTCTCTGTATGTCAAAGTATATGTGTGTCAAGTTTGGCTCAATTCCAGTGCTCCATTTGGACAGGAGAGTGACGTTACACATTACTCAAAAAGTATGATCACAAACTCTACCCAGTTTTTCAATAAATTGCAGAAGACCGTCTACAAGAAATATTGTTTTATTTACCTTCAATAATTAGGTATGTTTAAAGGAGAATTGGATACACATTTTACAAGTTTATTTATAAATATTAGCTACTAAGTAGTTTGTCAAAAATTTACGCAGCTTTTGAACCAGACTTCATTTATTTTTTGCTGTTAACTTATCAGCAATTTTGTGTTTTTATTAATATACATGACCTTGCAAATAATTTTAGGCAAATGTAGAGCCTAAACCTTCCAAACAATGAAAAACTGCTAAATATTTATTCAAGTAAAACATGACTAGTGACTACTTTAAAATTATATCTTTTTTTGGAGAAATCTATTCACCTTTTTAATAGTGGTTTCCTCTCACTTTTTAGTTAAAAATTCAAATTACTCAAAAATGCTGATTATTATTATTATTATTATTGTTGTTGTTGTAAAAATGTGACAAAATCTCCAAAATACTTCCCTGTATCCACACTGACCATGTGTTACCTCCACGTGTTGAAAAACTTGGTCTGTGCTCGCTCTGGCAAAACAGTGAGCAGCCGTCAGCACCCAAGTCTGGCTTACAATGGATCCAGAACATGGCTTTTATTACCCCAGATCATACGAAAGAGAAGGAAACTGTTGTGAAAATTAGCTGTAAACAATTATAAACCATGCAAATGATGTTTGGTACTTGAGGTTTTAGCCCTCTCACCAGTGCACTCTTCAGTGTGACATGCCAAGGTCTGGTGTAGGATTTTGGTTCATGTTTGTCGTCTTCTGCGTCCACATCTTCCTGAGCTATGCCACACATAGTCACAGTCTTATCACCTGTAAATAGCAAACATTGTGCAACACAGACTTACTTGTCTTTTAAACACAATGCATTATTTACTTTACGTTTAGAGCTCCAAGTCATGATTTCAGCCACTGCTACTTTACGGTTTTTGTTGGGTTCGTAATTTTGGCTTCCGAAAACACATTCATCTGACTGACGTTTTACACACTCAACAGAAATTGTACCCCTGACACAGTGGCAGCCAATAAAAACACACTTACTGATCATGCTGTTGAAAACCTCTCCCAGCGTTCTGTAGTTTGTCAAAACGAACACATGCTGCTCACCTCTCTTCTTTGACGCAAGAGAATTCAACACACCTTTATTCAAATCCTTCCCAACACCAAACACATAAACATCTGAAAGCACACAGACCCAACCATCAATGTGACACACAAAACACAGTCTTGTCTGTAAGATTGCAAGTGAGAATTATAACGATTAGCCAAACCAGCTAGCATAGGATCGTCTTCACTGATGTTACCAATCATGTGCCCCGTGCGGTAATCTATAGCATTAACCATAGATTGTAGGCGTTAAAGCACAACATTGCCATTTCAATGTATATAAACAACAGTGCAGAGATCATTTAAGGCAGCAAAATGGGCATGCGATTAAAAAACAAATAATGTCCAAATGGCGGTGCAGGTTGCAGAAAACATCCTGTATATTTGTCTAGTGTGACGGGAGCATGATCCAAGCAGTGGGTCACCCCTTTGAGTCTGGTCTGCTTGAGGTTTCTTCCTCAATATCATCAGAGGGAGTTTTTCCTTACAACTGTTGCTTTTCATTTGCCTTGAATTTCCTTCTAATAGAGTGCAGTGGGCCCCAGACATGGGGTCTAAAGTTGCACCCTTAACATTACTAACTTTGTATCCGAGGGCTCTCTTCAAAATGGTGATCTATCCTCTCCTCAAATACTGCCTTTGATCTCCTGCCCCACTTCTCATGTTTGAGTAAGCGAAGTAGTGAAAGATGTTTTTCTTATCCCCAGTGGACCATTTTACAGTGATGTAGTTTCACTGGATTCTTTTAGCCCTTTGATGGTGTTGTTGCTGGGGTCCAGGATCAGAACTATCTGGTGGATGACCCAGCTGAGTGCTGCCACAGAAGAGATGTCTCCCCGCAGCACTGAGAGAAGTTGCACCATTGCAACTGTTGCACTGTCCCCTGTGTGTTTTATTTGTTTTATTACCTGTTGTAATGTTATTGTTATTTTTAATTCATTTATTTACAATTAGTGGTAACTCGGTGCCCATTTTTTAAATTATGTACAGCACTTTGGTCGACTGCTGTCGTTTTGAACATGTGTTAGACATAAAGGTTGAGTTGAGTTGAGAAGATTTTCAGCGGAGATCTGACCAAGTCTACACGCAGATATTCAACAGACACACACACACACACACACACACACACACACACACACAGGGGAGAGAGCCTTCTGGTAGCCGTTGAACCCATGTAGCAAATCTGAGATACCCTGTTTGTCCCAGCTGTCATATGACTGAGATTGCCTCACCTTATCAGTCCCAGGCTAGTAGACAGTAGGGGCATTTGTCTAGATTACAAACATCACATTTCTGATCATATCTGGCCCTGGCTTGAGGTGGGAATTCATCATAATGCCAATATTACTCTTGTTGTTAGTACCTCACAACAGCAGCCAACCCCCAAGCAGTGGGAGCTACCAAAATTACCAGATGTGTAGACACTCCTGTACAGCTTTATTTTTTCCTTTCTCTGCCAGACGATGGGACTATAGAACCTTCAGAAGAAGTTTACAGTATGAGTACCACCAGTGGAAAAACAGCCCCAATAGAAATGTAATAATGTTGCTAACCATATGTATGTTTTAAGTAATAATAAAATACAGGAACCTGTTAAAAAAAGACACTCCAATTTTTATGTTTGGAAAACTGAGTTAATTTAGAGCTCTACAACAGGTGTCCCATTGATACCCATGTATTTCCTTTTCAACACTTTGTGTTTTTATATGACAACTAGTCCTGTGATCTTGCTGAAGTGTGTTCAACACACAGGAATATTCCAGGATCAATTTGTCAACATTCCGGTTACGTGACAATACAGCAGGTACATTCTAATCCCTGTTTGACCAGTCGTAGTTATGTTGCAGTACCGAGCAGCGTCTCATCTGTGTGATCCGATGCCACACTCTTGTAGCCCAGCAGGTGCCGGATCTGAGCCAGAGCCACCTGAGGCTTGGTGCCTGTGTTATGGTTACCTGCAAGTAGAGAGAGAGAGAGAGAAACCATCACTTAAAATATTGTTTCTGATGATAATTTGGATGAGAATAAGTTATTGATTGAATTATGGGGAAATAATATGTTTTTTTTAGAATGGGATCAAAACGGATGAATTGAGTGTCTTGTGTCTGTATAAAGATTAATCGTTACCATCAGTTGCTATGATGATGATGTTTTGAGTCTCATTAAAATAGTTCCTTTCCCTGTTTTGCTTGAAGAAGCTAATCTTCTCACTGACACGATGCAGGGCAGCGAACAGGTTGGTGCCTCTCTTATGGCCGTGACCTGCAGACAGTAAAATCTAAATAATTACTTAACTAGAAGCACTCAGAGAGTGCAAACCTCCGCCAAGGCCATGGGGTCACTGACACCATAACATCTACACGCCGTGGAATCATTGAACCTAAAAAAGTCTAACAATGATGTTTGCTCAGTAGTAAAAAAAGTTTCATCTGCTGTGACTGGATAGCATGTATCCTTAGCGCTTGGCATCACAGTTTGTTGCAACTTGCACCTTTCCCAGAAGCTACTGTCGTCTGAGCACTGATATTGATATTGCATGTGCTTATAGACAAAAACAAATAAGAGACTAAATTCAATTTATTATTCAACTAAACTGCAAATATATGAATTTTTTTAACATTTATGAAACACTTCTCTAAACAAGGCCATAGGGTCACTGACCCTAAAGAGATTCCCTCCTTGGCACAGTGATCTATTTCTTTTTGTGTCTTTCTCTAAAATTGTATATAATAATCATTAGATTATTAATATATAAACAAAAATAAATTTAAGAAATAGTACAATTTGAAAACAAATGCACCCGAACGTGATGACAGTTGCAACTGCTTAATGCTAACTTTTAACATTGAAAATACCATAGACATGCTAACATGTTAGCATCGGGATCGTGATCCGGATCACCACTAAAATTTAATCACTTGTTCCTCTTGTCATTTCCAACCACTCCACAAAATTTCATCAAAATCTGTTCAAAACTTTTTGATTCCTGTGTAGGCTCTCAGTTGTCCAGGTGGTTTCCATAGTAGAGAAGCTTGAATCTTCGACTGGACTGGGTTGCTTGACGCGAGGACGTTTCGCTTCAAATCGCAGAAGCTTTCTCAGCTAAAATTCTTGCTCTGGTGGTCTGACTTCTGTCTTGACTCTTGTAGAGAAGAGACTTCTCTAAGAGAAGACTCTTCTCTACAAGAGTCAGAGAAGAGTCTTAGAGAAGACTCTTTTCTAAGAGAAGACTCTTCTCTACAAGAGTCAAGACAGAAGTCAGACCACCAGAGCAAGAATTTTAGCTGAGGAAGCTTCTGCGATTTGAAGTGAAACGTCCTCGCGACAAGCAACCCAGTCCAGTTGAAGATTCAAAACTTTTTGAGTTATCCTGCTGACAAACAGACAGACAGATAAACAAACAAACGTGACCAAAATCATAACCTCCTTGGCGGAAAGAGCACCGAGTTGAGCTGTAGCAGAAGCATAAATTGTTCATAGAGCAAAGGTATGATGAACAGAGCCCTACTTCGGTAGTCAAAGTTTTTCAGGTTGTACATGACACTGTCCGAGTCGCTGCTTGTGAAGGTGTCGGTGATGTCCACAATGTCTTTAGCCTCAGTGGCAAATGATAACACATGGAACTTCATCTGTACTTCATAGCTGTCCAACTAGAAAGAAAGTGAAGAAGGGTTCATTAGTATGACAGGAACATCAGAGCTCCAGCATGTACAGTGTCTCTGCCATTAGGCGGGGTAATGCGTGGGCATGCATGGGCTAAAGGCCAGTGGCCTCAATTTCCAAAAGGACCCACATTTTTCACCAAAGGAATTACCTCAAGAAGAGGCAATCAGCTGACCTAAATATACAAATTAAACACGATAGTTGTATATTGAAAAGTCTTTGGTAAATGGACTGCATTTATATAGTGCTTTTCCGTCTGCACCAGATGCTCAAAGCACTTTACAATAATGCCTCACATTCATGCCGATGTCAAGGTGCTGCCATACAAGGTACTCACTACACACCAGGAGCAACTAGGGGATTAAGGATCTTGCCCAGGTGCCCTTCGTGATTTTCCAGTCAGGGTGGGATTTGAACCGAGGATCCTCTGGTCTCAAACCCAGCGCTTAACCACAAGACCATCAGTTCTGCTTGGGACTCTGACGTGGGCGGTCACATCTCCTCTTCTCCTCTCCTTCTGTGTTTTTTCTCTATCTCTGCCCCAACTTTCAAAGGCCCAACTTCACCAGTCTGTGATTTCTTCAAACTATATTTGGAATAATCATGGAATTGATCAGTTGGTCTGCCAACGCTATTGACATCATTTTTTTTAACAAGGAAATCAGGGCTGGGGGACCCTGTGTGCCCAGATGGAACCTATCCTGTGAGCTATGTTCTTGATGCCTGGGAGAAATGGCACGTCGTGTGCTTGGCACTACTTTCCATGGAAAACGTCGAGGATTTATTTATTCTTATTTGCCTTTATGGTAAGTGTTGCCCTGACCTACCGGAAAATTGGCAAGACAGCTCCCACACTACCACAACCCCACATCTGTCCGTCATGATTAATAAGGTGGACAAGGCGGACAATCTCAGAGTGCATTAACTTTTGCAAGTTGGAAACCATCTTGGAGCAATTGTCTGCCCTGCAAAGGAAGTGATGTTGAAGACCAGTTCAATATTCACAATTGGATCTGGACAGCTAAAGAGAGACCGTATTGGAATTTTGTGGCTCTCTGCTTAAACCAAAACATGGCAGCCTTATCAGCTACCCAAGGTTAAAATGCCCCGCTTTCCCCTGAAGGATTCAACGGCCTTGGTGAAGATATTCGGCTCCCTCTTCATCTGTCCCTCCCTTAAAGCCTTCTGCTGCAGTCTGAGTATCCATTGATTCCACAAAGATCACAGCATTATCCATGAAGTCAGGGTCAGAAAACCTTTCCTCACCAATAAAAAATGCTTAAGTCACTGGTTTCCAAAAACCTACCCAAACCCAGTCTGGGGGTACACCCAGCACATCCAGTCTGTGTTTTTCCCAGTGAGGGCTAGCGTCTTTGGAGCAGTCTCAATCCCTGCTCATTCAGCATTCAGATTATCTGTATATATGCTGGCTGTGATGTCTTCCTTGGGGATCCTTCTTGGAGATATCTCAAAGAGCATCCTAATCAACCGGACTGAACATTTTGCGAGCTGTTTATAGAACAAGTCAACTGAGTTCACAGATCACAAACTGGAGGGCCGAGTTCCAAAGTGTAGGCCTAAATTTAGGGACAGATAACAAACCTTGATTGGAGGACCTCAAAGTTCTGGTGATGACATACTACTGCAAAAGCTCTTCAATATAAGCAGGTGATGCATCATGTAGAGCCTTAAAGGTCAGAACCAGAACCTGAATTCTGGACTGGATGGGGAGCCAGTGCAGTCACATCAGCACAGGTGTAACAGGAGTGCTTGGAATTGGAGGATTTATTTGATCAGAAGCCTAACAACAGCATTTTGTCCAAGCTATAGACCATCCAAAGAGGTTTTATTGAGGTGAGTAAAAAGGAAGTTACAGTGATGAAAGTATGAATAAGCATCTCTGACTCAGCTTTAGAAATAATAGGACTAAGTTTGCTAATATTTGTTACTTGATAAAAACACGAACAAATCAGACCTTTGACAGGCAAAACCAATGACCAATTTGCAAAAATTACAAATACGCTAGAAAATTACTTTGGGCCCTGTCTGAGAAAGTGATTCATTAAAATGGATATTTTTTCTAAAATATGAATTCAATTATTTTTTTCCTTAAAGGGCATTACCACCAGCAGCAGCAGCAGCAGCAACAACAGGAGGGACATCTTACTGGCAGAGGAACTGAGCAGTTTCTTTGTCTGGTTTGAGATGAAACTACCTGCAGACTCACTGCCCCCAACAACCTCTAACATCCACCACACTCACCCTGCAGCAGTATGAGGTGAGATGAGTGCCGAGATCCATGAATCCCAGTAAGACTTGTTGGTCCTGATGACATACCCAGTACAGTACTACAGGCATGTGAAGCTCAGCTCTGGAATCTTCATGAAATGTTTCTACTTCTCCCTGTCACAGTCCAGCATCCCTGCATGTCTGAAGTCAGCCACTATCATCCCCATCCCCCAAAAAACAGGTGCCAGTGGACTAAACCTATAGACCTGTGGCGCACACTGCGATGGATATGAAGTGTTTTGAGAGGCTGTGTTGTGTGGGCCGCTGAAGAGGAGGTACTGCTGGCCCACCACCACCAGAGGGCGCCCTGCCTGGAGTGCGGGCTCCAGGCACCAGAGGGCGTCGCCGCCTCACGGGAGCAGCCTCGGTGACAGCTGTCACCCATCACCTGAGACAGCTGACGGCAATCATCAGTGGGGTATATCAGCAGGACGGCATCTCCACCTCATTGCTGAGATATCGTACTACCTGGAAGGTAATATTCCCAGCTGACTGCGTGACAGTAACCTTTTGTGACTTTTGTGAGTGATAACAGACCTTTTTTCCAACGAGAGGTGGAGGTAGCTTTCCTGCCGTGTGGATTAATGGGTGCAAACGCGCCCACCTTTAATTGTGTTTTTGTTCCTTCGCCAGCAGTACCAGGTCCGACACGCGGAGGCAGTGGCCACCTGGGAGTTCGGGACTTGGCGGCTCCAGTATTCCCGGGGTCCTGTGGCGGGGGAAGCCGTGTGGTACCGGTCTTACCTTGGAGAGGCGTCTCCTATCTTCGAGCCTGCCCACACGACACTCTTGTAAATTGACTGTTATCCATTTCTGTGATTGGCTGTATACGTTGTGCACATTCACAACAGTAAAGCGTTGTTATTTGACTTACTCCATTGTCCGTTCATTTGCGCCCCCTGTTGTGGGTCCGTGTTCCTACACTTTCCCAACAGGCTGGTCAAAAACAGCCTCCCAAACTTTTTTTTGACCCACATACCAGGCTAAGAGGTTTACTGAAGATGCCATCTCCATAGTCATCCACACCACTCTGAGTCATCTTGAACACCAGGGGAATTATATAAAGGTGTTGCTTGCTGATTACAGCTCAGCATTCAACATGATCATTCCTCACACACTACACAGGTAAACTACAGGACCCCATGCCCCCCCCCCCCCCCCCACCATCTGCTCATGGATCAACGACTTCCTCACTAACTGTTTGCAGACTGTCAAACTTGGACCCCACCTCTCCTCTCACGCTCAGCACGGGTGCCCTACAAGGCTGTGTGCTGAGCCCGTTACTGTACACCCTGTACACACATGACTGTACAGCGACTCATCTCTCCAACGCCATTATCAAGTTGGTCAGCCTCAGTACTGATCAGGATGAGTCCACTTACAGGGATGAAATCCAACGACTGAATGAATGTTGTTCAGCGTGGAGCAGTGCTCCTAATTTTGTCATATGCTGTGCCTGGCAATCAATCAATCTATCTATCTATAGTAGTGTTCAGAATAATAGTCGTGCTATCTGACTAAAAAGATTAATCCAGGTTTTGAGTATATTTCTTATTGTTACATGGGAAACAAGGTACCAGTAGATTCAGTAGATTCTCACAAATCCAACAAGACCAAGCATTCATGATATGCACACTCTTAAGGCTATGAAATTGGGCTATTAGTAAAAAAAAAAGTAGAAAAGGGGGTGTTCACAATAATAGTAGCATCTGCTGTTGACACTACAAACTCAAAACTATTATGTTCAAACTGCTTTTTTATCAATCCTGTGAATCACTAAACTAGTATTTAGTTGTATAACCACAGCTTTTCATGATTTCTTCACATCTGCGAGGCATTCATTTTGTTGGTTTGGAACCAAAATTTTGCTTGTTTACTAGTGTGCTCGGGGTCATTGTCTTGTTGAAACACCCATTTCAAGGGCATGTCCTCTTCAGCATAAGGCAACATGACCTCTTCAAGTATTTTGACATGTCCAAACTGATCCATGATACCTGGTATGCGTTATATAGGCCCAACACCATAGTAGGAGAAACATGCCCATATCATGATGCTTGCACCACCATGCTTCACTGTCGTCACTGTGAACTGTAGCTTGAATTCAGAGTTTGGGGGTCGTCTCACAAACTGTCTGCGGCCCTTGGACCCAAAAAGAACAATTTTACTCTCATCAGTCCACAAAATATTCCTCGATTTCTCTTTAGGCCAGTTGATGTGTTCTTTGGCAAATTGTAACCTCTTCTGCACATGTCTTTTATTTAACAGAGGGACTTTGCGGGGGATTCTTGCAAATAAATTAGCTTCACACAGGTGTCTTCTAACTGTCACAGCACTTACAGGTAACTCCAGACTGTCTTTGATCATCCTGGAGCTGATCAATGGGTGAGCCTTTGTCATTCTGGTTATTCTTCTATCCATCTTGATGGTTCTTTTCCATTTTCTTCCACGCGTCTCTGGTATTTTTGTCCATTTTAAAGCATTGGAGATCATTGTAGATGAACAGCCTATAATTTTTTGCTCCTGCGTATAAGTTTTCCCCTCTCCAATCAACTTTTTAATCAAACTACGCTGTTCTTCTGAACAATGTCTTGAATGTCCCATTTTCCTCAGGCTTTCAAAGAGAAAAGCATGTTCAACAGGTGCTGGCTTCATCCTTAAATAGGGGACACCTGATTCACACCTGTTTGTTCCACAAAATTGACAAACTCACTGAATGAATGCCACACTACTATTATTGTGAACACCCCCTTTTCTACTTTTTTAGTCACATTATTATTACTATTATTACTACTATTATTCTGAACAATACTCTATCTATCTATCTATCTATCTATCTATCTATCTATCTATCTATCTATCTATCAATGGGCACTGTTCGCATACATTCTGTTATTAAAAGGAGATTTAAGGGACCATAAGACAAGTGTATATCAGCGGTCCAGGCCCAATTTAATGTCCCACATAGGCCAGTGACATTTAATATATTTAATATTGTTCTTGTTGGATCAAATAAAGTTCATTTTGTACAAACCTTCGTGATGAGAGCCATGGTGGCTTTTCTTGCCTCATTAAAACTGTCCTCCTTGATACTGCCAGATGTGTCCAGTAAGACATAAATATTCAAAAGACTGCCTTCACTCACATGGATGGTACGAGCATAGCTCACTAGACAAGGGAAAGGAAATAATACAATTATAGTGTAATACCTCATCCACGCATCTGTAAGGTTCCACAGTTACGTATTTCAACTCAGCAGAAGTGGGACGAAGTCAGCATCAAGTCATGGATCAGCAAGTCCCAAGTCAAGTCTCAAGTCAGCTTCCAAACAATTAGTGGTCATTATGACTTGAGACTTGACTTGGGACTTGCTGATCCATGACTTGATGGTGACTTCGTCCCACTTCTGCAGCTCAACTTACCGTATCTTTGCTATCACACATCAAATTATACAGGAAAAATGGTGCCATCAGCAAATTCTTACAATAAAACTCAAACACTGTTAAATCCTTAAATATTTAATTTAATATAGTAAGTTTTTGTAAATTGAACTGCCATAACAACACCTTTTCTGTTTTGTTCCTCCAAATTTCAAGCCAATGTTAAAGCTGACAGTCAGCACTGTGTTCATGATTTGAATTCAACTCCAATGCATTGTAATGAACAATGAAAAAAAACAGGAAGCATCACTCGGAGCGTGCAGCACCTGCAGCTTATACAATTCATGCAGATTAATTCTTTGTGTTTCAGGTGCTGATACTGTAATATATGGTCCTGTGTTGCCTTGACATTTTATCAAATAAGCAATAGTTCTGATGGGCAGGAAGCCAGTCAGAGCTACAGCTGTCTTTAACCCCAGTAATGTTGACCTTCCCCTAGATGATTGATGCCAAGATGACCTTGGAATCCACCTAGGTGTGACCCACATTTGATCCAAATAGGGCTAAAATTCAACTTCCTTGACCTTTATCAAAATTAAATGTTGAAGGGCAATTTCAGAGTCAACCTTCATTTACATACCATGCCTGGTGAAAATCAGCAAAAGGAGCCGGGAGGAGGTTTAAAAAAAGGAATATATTTTCATGAAAGAATTTTCTCCTATTTTGAATTATTTATATCCTACTTGGCCTTTTTGATTATGCTGTTGTAATAAGTGAATTTCCCCAAAATGGGATCAATAAAGTCTTATCTCATCTCACCTTATCTTACAGAGCATCCGGAAAGTATTCACAGCGCTAAATTTTTTCCCAATTTTGTCACCTTATAGCCTTATTCCAAAATGGAGTCAATTCATTTTTCCCTTCAAAATTCTGCTCTCAACACCCCATAATGATGTAATTTTTTTAAAATTTTTAAAATGTATTAAAAATACCAGTGTAAGAAATCACATGTATATAATAAGTATTTACACCCTTTGCTCAATACTTTGTTGATGCACCTTTGGCAGCAATTACAGCCTCAAGCCCTTCTTGAATATGATGCCACAAGCTTGGTGCACCTATCTTTGGGCAGTTTTGTCCATTCCTCTTTGCAGCACCTCTCAAACTCCATCAGGTTGGATGGGGAGTGTCGGTGCACAGCCATTTTTAGATCTCTCCAGAGATGTTCAATCAAATTCAGGTCTGGTCTCTGGCTGGACCACTCATGGACATTCACAGAGTTGTCCTGAAGCCACTCCTTTGATATCTTGGCTATGTGCTGAGGGTCATTGTCCTGCTGAAAGATGAACCGTCGCCCCAGTCTGAGGTCAAGAGCGCTCTGCAGCAGGTTTTTATCCAGGATGTCTCTGTACATTGCTGCATTCATGTTTCCCTCAATCCTGACTAGTCTCCCAGTTTCTGCCACTGAAAAACATCCCCACAGCATGATGCTGTCACCACCATGCTTCACTGTAGGGATGGTGCCTGGTTTCCTCCAAACATGATGCCTGCCATTCACACCAAAGAGTTCAATCTTTGTCTCATCAGACCAGAGAATTTTGTTTCTCATGATCTGGGAGTCCTTCAGGTGCCTTTTGACAAACTCCAGGTGGACTGCCATGTGCCTTTCACTATGGAGTGTCTTCCGTGTGGTCACTCTACCATACAGACCTGATTGGTATATTACTACAGAGATGGTTGTGCTTCTGGAAGGTTCTCCTCTCTCCACAGAGTGATGCTGGAGCTCTGACAGAGTGACCATCGGGTTCTTGGTCACCTCCCTGACTAAGGCCCTTCTCCCCCAATCGCTCAGTTTAGACGGGCGGCCAGCTCGAGGAAGAGTCCTGGTGGAGCTGAACGTCTTCCATTTACAGATGATGGAGGTCACTGTGACCTTCAAAGCAGCAGAAATGTTTCTGTACCCTTCCCCAGATTTGTGCCTCAAGACAGTCCTGTCTCGGAGGTCAGCAGACAATTCCTTTGACTTCATGTTTGGTTTGTGCTCTGACATGCACTGTCAACTGTTGGACCTTATATGTAGACGTAGACAAGTGTGTGTCTTTCCAAATCATGTCCAATCACCTGAATTTATCCCAGGTGGACTCCAATTAAGCTGTAGAAACATCTCAAGGATGATCAGTGAAAACAGGATGCACCTGAGCTCAATTTTGAGCTTCATGGCAAAGGCTGTGAATACTTACAGTATGCATATGTGATTTCTTAATTTTTTTATTTTTAATAAATTTGCAAAAATCTAAACAAAAAAAATCCAACCTTTTTCACATTATCATTACGGGGTATTGCATGTCGAATTTTGAGGAAGAAATGAATTTCATCCATTTTGGAACAGGCCGTTGGAGTTAAACAGTTATGACCCTGAGTTTGACATTTCAACGTCAGTCAAGGTCAAACATCATGTGACCAATAAATAGGTTATATCTAACTTAATATTACTGTTTAAACGTAACTACAGATGTGTCTATGTGAACTTGTCCAGGTGAGATCTATACAGGTGTATCTCAAAATAGCCATTCTAAATATCAGCGATCTATAAGCATTTGGCCCAGTGGTTGACCTTGGCCCATCACTTTGACTTTTAAATGTTTATTTTTGCCTCATAATCTATAATGTCATATATTTCCCTCATACACTTTTAGTGACACTCAAACATTTTATCACAAATTTCAAATTGGAACGTTTCTGTGTAGGCTCTCAGTTGTCCAGGTGGTTTCCATAGTAGAGAAGCTTGAATCTTCGACTGGACTGGGTTGCTTGACGTGAGGACGTTTCGCTTCAAATCACACAAGCTTCCTCAGCTAAAATTCTTGCTCTAGTAGTCTGACTTCTGTCTTGACTCTTGTAGAGAAGAATAAACCAGAAGCCAACAAAAGCTGGAGTTTTTTAACCTAACCAGACCCCACCTACCGAGAGGCTGACTGCTATAGGCTAGTGACTAAACAATAGCTCTAATTAGCACCTATTGTGCTCTAGTTAGCACTCTCCTAATGACAGGACGGAAGCCTCTCCTGATGGCTCCCTTGACGACTCTCTCCTGATGACGTGAATGACTCATTACCATGAACAAAAGACTGAAACTGCTTTGACCTGAGTACCACATTGTAAACAGGGGACAAAGCGTGTCTGAGACCCGCTCCGCGGTTAAGGCTGGGTTTCAACTGTTTTACAAAGAATGCTTCCTCTCAGGATGTCAGGAAAACTGTAATGAACACTACATAGGTGAAACGAAGCAACTTTTACACAAGAGGCTATACCAGCACCGCAGAGAGGGCGCCAGTGGACCTCAGTCTGCAATTCATCTCCACCTGAAAGACACTAACCACACGTTTGAGGACAAGGAAGTTAAAATCTTAGCCAGAGAGAAGAAATGGTTTGAGAGAGGTGTCAAGGAAGCATTCTTTGTAAAACAGTTGAAACCCAGCCTTAACCGCGGAGCGGGTCTCAGACACGCTTTGTCCCCTGTTTACAATGGGGTACTCAGGTCAAAGCAGTTTCAGTCTTTTGTTCATGGTAATGAGTCATTCACGTCATCAGGAGAGTCGTCAAGGGAGCCATCAGGAGAGGCTTCCGTCCTGTCATTAGGAGGGTGCTAACTAGAGCACAATAGGTGCTAATTAGAGCTATTGTTTAGTCACTAGCCTATAGCAGTCAGCCTCTCGGTAGGTGGGGTCTGGTTAGGTTAAAAAACTCCAGCTTTTGTTGGCTTCTGGTTTATTCTTCTCTACAAGAGTCAAGACAGAAGTCAGACTACCAGAGCAAGAATTTTAGCTGAGGAAGCTTCTGTGATTTGAAGCGAAACGTCCTCACGTCAAGCAACCCAGTCCAGTCGAAGATTCAAGCTTCTCTACTTTCAAATTGGAACCATTATACTCATACACACACACATGCACTACCGCAAAAATAAATAAATAAATAAAAACTTTTCCAGGGTCCGCATATGTATGGTCCAAAATGTATATTCCATTCGCACCTTTCTTTATGAACTCTGGAGAGAAAACATCCATGGATCCTGCAAGTGACCCAGCCATAGCTGCTGCCACAACACTCGGGGAGTCAAAGGTATGTGGACCTACATTAACAAAAAACATCAAAACAATCAGACAAGGAGACAACCTCAAATCTCACATTGTGAAATCAGGTGTTTTAAAAAATTTTGCATTTCAACAACTAATGAATTCTGCACTCTGATTATAAAACTGTCCAAAAATGATGCTCGATACCCTGACACCGTGGAGCAGAACCACTCCACTCCCTGTTCTCCAGGCAAACCCTTTCATCCGATCCCAGCAGACTGAGACCAGCTTGACACCTGTAGGTCACCTTGTCTCCTGTTTGAAAGCGCCCCTCTGACATCTGGGCACCTGGGGGAATTCCAGGGTCCACACAGTCATCAGCTGCATTTGAAGACAGAAACAGAACACAAAATATAAAGGAATAATTTGGAACAAAGTCATGAATATGGTATATTTCTATTTTTGCACTTAAAAATATTCAGAATGTTAATCTATTTCCTAAGTGAATACCACAGCATTAAGGAAACAAGAGCAACCCGAGATTTCTAACATCCGCCAATCCAGATCCAGATCACAATAAGAAGTCTGCGGGTCACAGAGCTTTCTCTTATCGTGCCCCTGTTCTGTGGAATGATCTCCCTGCGTCAATAAAACAATCAGATTCTGTGGAGATTTTCAAGTCCAGACTTAAGACGCACTTATTTTCCCTTTCATATGGCTAGCATACTGGTACAGTTTTGTTTTACGCTTTTTACTCTTTTAATTCATTTTATTAGTAATTGGAGTGGGCCGTGGCCTCAACTTCACCTAAATTTTGGGTCTTTTAGTGAAGTTTAGGGCTAGCGGCCGGTGATCACCTTAGTATTTCTTCTGTTTTTCTTGTTGTTTAATGCTGGCAAATTATACAGTATGTTTTGTCTTTCTGATGCCTGATTCTGTTTTTTCTCTGTTTAAGGTGCAGCTCCATCCAGAGATGGAAGATGTATTCGTGTTGGCGACCCTCCTGTCCTGTGCACCAACAGCAATTCTTGTATATTGTCCGTGAATTGTTCTGTGAATTGTTCTGTAATTTATGTTTCGTAGCATGGCCCAGGCAGAGGGTCACCCCTTTGAGTCTGGTCTGCTTGAGGTTTCTTCCTCAGAGGGAGTTTTTTCTTACCACTGTTGCTCTGGGGGTTGGTAAGGTTAGACCTTACCTGTGTGAAGCGCCTGGAGGCAACTCTGTTGTGATTTGAAAGCGGCAACATTGAACAACATTTCTGTTGTTGTGATGATCGTGGACTTCAGGAAAGCCACAGCCCCCCCACCCCTCCCTCGCCCTCACCAACAGCCCCATCACCACTGTGGTCTGTCACCGCTTCCTCGGCACCACCATCACCCAGGACCTCAAGTGGGAGTCAACCGTCAGCCCCCTCATCAAGAAGGCCCAGCAGAGGATGTACTTCCTGCGGCAGCTGAAGAAGGCCAAGCTGCCTGTCCAGCTGATGGTGCAGTTCTACACGGCCATCATCGAGTCCATCCTCTGCTCCTCCATCACGGTGTGGTACGCCGGGGCCACAGCCAGGGACAGACACAGACTGCAGTGCATTGTGGCCCCTGCTGAGAAGGTGATCGGCTGTAGCCTTCCATCTCTCCACAACCTGCACGTCTCCAGGACTCTGGGCCGAGCAGGTCGGATCACAGCTGACCCTTCTCACCCTGCACACGGTCTGTTCAAACCACTCCCCTCGGGCAGGAGGCTAAGGTCCATCCGGACCAGAACCTCCCGCCATAAGAACAGTTTCTTCCCCTCTGCCGTTAGACTCATGAACTCCTCATAACTCAGTCACCTTAACCTTAACTCTGTCACTTTATCATGGGTCACTTTAGACAATGTACTTTGGTTTTTAATTGCACTCCTCCCACTGCACTGTTTTTTCTGTTTCTCTGTTTTTCTGTTGCACACAGCCTTTCATATTTCTTTTTTATCTTATTTTGACACATATGTTATATTTTATCCTAGCATTTTATCTCTTCTTAATGTTGCACCATTGTACCAAAGCAAATTCCTAGTCTGTGAATCCTGTTCACTGGCAATGGCAATAAACCTCTTCTGATTCTGATTCTGATAAAGGAAAATAAATTGAAATTGAAAAAACTTCCACAATTCAGTGGAGTCTTCCACGCCCTAATATCTATCTGTGGTGCAAATTTTGTGCAAATCTGTGTAGTAGTTTTGATGTAATCCTTCAAAGCCTATATAAAGTGAAATCTTGATCCAGAATCTAGATCTGGATCACCTCCAAAATTTAGTCTTCCATGGCCTAATATCTGTCTGTGGTGCAAATTTTGTCAAAATCCATGTAGCAGTTTTGATGTAATCCTGCTAACAGACAGACAAATGAATAAAGAAATAAATGCCAATGATTTTATTACATCCTTGGTAGACGTAAATATGCATATTATATGTACACGTAGTAGTACACGTTGACATGAAGACAGTATGACAAATAGACATATAACATCAGTGACCTTCATCATGACTCAAATGATTGACCAGGGCAATTCTGGTATAGACCGAAGTATGCCACATTTGTTACAAATTGGGTTGAAAATCAAATTCCTTGATCTTGACAATTTTCTGTGTGAGCAATTTCAGGGTCAACCTTCACTGATGTGCCAACTTTGATCAAAATCAGCAGAAAGACCTGGGATGAGCAGATCAACAGACAGACAAGCAGACATGACCTTTGCTGTAATGGCTGACCTTTGACAGATTTACTTTGCAGGACAATTCTGGAACCTACCTCCATTTTCTGCCACATTTGGTACAAATTGGAGTTTTCAATCAATCAATCAATCAATTTTTTTTTATATAGCGCCAAATCACAACAAACAGTTGCCCCAAGGCGCTTTATATTGTAAGGCAAGGCCATAGAATAATTATGTAAAACCCCAACGGTCAAAACGACCCCCTGTGAGCAAGCACTTGGCTACAGTGGGAAGGAAAAACTCCCTTTTAACAGGAAGAAACCTCCAGCAGAACCAGGCTCAGGGAGGGGCAGTCTTCTGCTGGGACTGGTTGGGGCTGAGGGAGAGAACCAGGAAAAAGACATGCTGTGGAGGGGAGCAGAGATCGATCACTAATGATTAAATGCAGAGTGGTGCATACAGAGCAAAAAGAGAAAGAAACAGTGCATCATGGGAACCCCCCAGCAGTCTACGTCTATAGCAGCATAACTAAGGGATGGTTCAGGGTCACCTGATCCAGCCCTAACTATAAGCTTTAGCAAAAAGGAAAGTTTTAAGCCTAATCTTAAAAGTAGAGAGGGTGTCTGTCTCCCTGATCTGAATTGGGAGCTGGTTCCACAGGAGAGGAGCCTGAAAGCTTTGTGGGGCCAAGTACAATAACTTCAGTTTTATCTGAGTTTAAAAGCAGGAAATTAGAGGTCATCCATGTCTTTCTGTCTGTAAGACAATCCTGCAGTTTAGCTAATTGGTGTGTGTCCTCTGGCTTCATGGATAGATAAAGCTGGGTATCATCTGCGTAACAATGAAAATTTAAGCAATACCGTCTAATAATACTGCCTAAGGGAAGCATGTATAAAGTGAATAAAATTGGTCCTAGCACAGAACCTTGTGGAACTCCATAATTAACTTTAGTCTGTGAAGAAGATTCCCCATTTACATGAACAAATTGTAATCTATTAGACAAATATGATTCAAACCACCGCAGCGCAATGCCTTTAATACCTATGACATGCTCTAATCTCTGTAATAAAATTTTATGGTCAACAGTATCAAAAGCAGCACTGAGGTCTAACAGAACAAGCACAGAGATGAGTCCACTGTCCGAGGCCATAAGAAGATCATTTGTAACCTTCACTAATGCTGTTTCTGTACTATGATGAATTCTAAAACCTGACTGAAACTCTTCAAATAGACCATTCCTCTGCAGATGATCAGTTAGCTGTTTTACAACTACCCTTTCAAGAATTTTTGAGAGAAAAGGAAGGTTGGAGATTGGCCTATAATTAGCTAAGGGTCAAGTGATGGCTTTTTAAGTAATGGTTTAATTACTGCCACCTTAAAAGCCTGTGGTACATAGCCAACTAACAAAGATAGATTGATCATATTTAAGATCGAAGCATTAAATAATGGTAGGGCTTCCTTGAGCAGCCTGGTAGGAATGGGGTCTAATAAACATGTTGATGGTTTGGATGAAGTAACTAATGAAAATAACTCAGACAGAACAATCGGAGAGAAAGAGTCTAACCAAATAACCAAAATTTTAAAAACATTCATTTGGACATTTGATCCTAATAAGTAACCCTTTGCAAATTTGATCTCATATGGACAGTTCCAGAACCCACCTACATATGTATGCCAAATTAAACATTTAAAAAGTTTTGTTATTTTTTTAAACCTTAAATCCCAGTGATCTTCTACAATGATTAAATATGGTAAATCTAACATCGTCTAGGCAATTCCAGAACACACATCCTTATTTGTATATATTTTATTTTGCACAATATTGCTCCTTTAAATCCCCAATCTAAAGATTTTTTTTTTAAGAGAGCAATTATGTCCTTTGAGGTAAGATTGAGCAGTTTGAGCAGTTTTGAACCTGACCCTGTGCCTGAGAAATGCTGTTTAACACTATGAAAAATACTGAGAACCACACCTTACTTTTTCTGGGTGAGACCCCCGTCACACATAACGCGAATGAGGCTGAATGGCGTCAGAATGACGAATCGGCCCACATCTGAAACGTGTCAAGGTGCAGTCTGAAAACATCGGACGGCAGTCTCAGAGCAGTCTACATGGACAGGCCCATTTTATGTGCAGTCTGAGCGCAATCCCACTGCAATCTACAGATTCGTATGGCGTCTAAACAGCAGTCAAAACAATCTGATCGTGGTTGGGAGAACCCCAACTTGGATCGGGCATGTCAGATCCTGCCAGCATGTCCCGCTTGTGCCACGTACGTGCACCTCCACTGGATGCAACATGTATGTGGTATGCATCCATCATGTGCAGTGGAGGGGAACATTGCGCAATCAAACCGAAAGCTGTCACTGCGAGTCCATGTATCATTGTGTGTGTTACAGGCTCCGCGCAACGTCCGCAACGCAGCTGAATGGGAAATCACCCTGTAATACACAGATTATGATGTATTTAAAATGGTAAATGGACTGCATTTATATAGCGCTTTTCCATCTGCATCAGACGCTCAAAGCACTTTACCATCTATCTGAGGAATGACTGTGGAACTGTTTCACCAGCCCATGACACCATAAATAAACATGTGAACTCAACTCATTTCATTCCTCCCTCACCGTGGTTGTCACATACTGGAGCAGTTCCAGTCCAGTCCCCTGAAATGGTGCAGTTTCTCTGGGTTGATCCAGACAGGGTGAAACCATCATGGCATGAGAAGCTCTGCACTGTTCCAATACGAAACCACTGGTCCCTGGGCCAGAAGTCCCCATGGTTGAGCTGGAGCTGACCTGGACACAATAACTCTGAAGAGGGGTGGTAGGCAGAAAATAGAGTGGAAGATGAGAAGTTACACAACTGAAACATGTGCTCACTCCTCCATCATAACGTTACCTTTACATGTGGCCTGCAGCACTCGCCTGCCATTGGCTAATCTCATGGGTGACCACTCCCCATTATTGCCACACAGTCGATGGCTGACAGGAGAAGGGTATCGGCCAGGGCCGCAGTGAAAGGTCAGCACACTGTCCTCCAACCCCCACTGTGGACGTAACAGCTTTCCAGTAAAGAGAAGTTCCACTTCTTTGACATTCTTGCTACTTCCCAATTTTCATTAAACAAACAAAAAAGACCTTCCTGCCTTTTTACTGTTACTTTCAAAACTACTTTATATTTATGCCTTTGAGTTTCCTTCACTGGTGTGTCACTGCTTCTCATTTTTCTTTTTTCTTCAGTCTTCCAACCACACTGCACAATGCAAAAGACCATAAGTATGTGCTTTTGAGGCTGCATTATCAACATCTTGGTATTGATATGAAGGACTCATTATAAGCTCACGAAAACACATGGATTTTTTTGTTGCTGCTAGTTATACAACCCCAGTTCCAATGAAGTTGGGACGTTAGGTAAAATGTAAATTAAAAACAGAATACAACTAGAAGCACTCAGAGAGTGCAAACCTCCGCCAAGGCCATGGGGTCACTGACGCCATAACATCTACACGCCGTGGAATCATTGAACCTAAAAAAGTCTAACAATGATGTTTGCTCAGTAGGTAAAAAGTTTCATCTGCTGTGACTGGATAGCATGTATCCTTAACGCTTGGCATCACAGTTTATTGCAACTTGCACCTTTCCCAGAAGCTACTGTCATCTGAACACTGATATTGATATTGCATGTGCTTATAGACAAAAACAAATAAGAGACAAAATTCAATTTATTATTCAACTAAACTGCAAATATATGAATTTTTTAACATTTATGAAACACTTCTCTAAACAAGGCCATAGGGTCACTGACCCTAAAGAGATTCCCTCCTTGGCACAGTGACCTATTTCTTTTTGTCTCTTTCTCTAAAATTGTATATAATAATCATTAGATTATTAAAATATAAACAAAAATAAATTTAAGAAATATTACAATTTGAAAACAAATGCACCCGAACGTGATGACAGCTGCAACTGCTTAATGCTAACTTTTAACATTGAAAATGCCGTACACATGCTAACGCGTTAGCATCGGGATCCGGATCGTGATCCGGATCACCACTAAAATTTAATCACTTGTTCCTCTCGTCATTTCCAACCACTCCACAAAATTTCAACAAAAAGAAATTTAAGAAATATTACAATTTGAAAACAAATGCACCCGAACGTGATGACAGCTGCAACTGCTTAATGCTAACTTTTAACATTGAAAATGCCATAGACATGCTAATGTGTTAGCATCGGGATCCGGATCACCACTAAAATTTAATCACTTGTTCCTCTTGTCATTTCCAACCACTCCACAAAATTTCATCAAAATCCGTTCAAAACGTTTTGAGTTATCCTGCTGACAGACAGATAAACAAACAAACGCGACCGAAAACATAACCTCCTTGGCAGAGGTAATAATGCCAAATATTAGTCCCTCATCTAATAAATTCATTGTGCTCCCCAGCCCTGTATAGTTTGTCATGAGGAATTTCCTCTTTGCAGTGGCAGTTTTCTTCTGGATCTAGCTCCATAACATTTGAAGCTACATCAAATCTGATGACACCTTACTGAATCAGTACAGATTCAGCTACAATTTGGTGTTAGTTGTGCATCTCTAGCTTCATTTGTCACCTCACACTGACACATTTTATATTTTTCTTCCCTATATTTTTGCATATTCTGGATCACCAGATCCGGAATCTAGATCCGATCATCACCAAACTTTGTTGTTTGATAGAACATTTGACTATGTTACACCCTAATTTTTTTCAAGCCTTTCTGCCTTGTTTTTGTGGAGTTACAAGTGGAAACTAGAATGTCAAAATTCCCCCTATCCCGCAATGGTGAAGAATCCTTTAAAAAATTCCTGGATCCGGATCGTGAACTGGATCACCACTAAAATTTAATCACTTGTTCCTCTTGTCATTTCCAACCACTCCACAAAATTTCATCGAAATCCGTTCAAAACTTTTTGAGTTATCCTGCTGACAAACAGACAGACAAACAAACGTGACTGAAAACATAACCTCCTTGGCGGAGGTAATGATTTGAAAATCCTCTTCAACCTATATTCAATTGAATACACCACAAAGAGAAGATATTTAATGTTGAAACTGATAAACTTTATTGTTTTTGTGCAAATATTTGCTCATTTTGAAATGAATGCCTGGAACACGTTTCAAAAAAGCTGAGACAGTGGTATGTTTATCACTGTGTTACATCACCTTTCCTTCTAACAACACTCAATAAGCATTTGGGAACTGAGGACACTAATTGTTGAAGCTTTGTAGGTGGAATTCTTTCCCGTTCTTGCTTGACGTATGACTTCAGTTGTCCAAAAATCCGGGGGCCTCCATTGTCGTATTTTATGCTTCATAATGCGCCACACATTTTCAATGGGCGACAGGTCTGGACTGCAGGCAGGCCAGTCTAGTAGCTGCACTCTTTTACTACGAAGCCACGCTGTTGTAACACGTGCCGAATGTGGCTTGGCATTGTCATGCTGAAATAAGCAGGGACGTCCCTGAAAAAGACGTTGCTTGGATGGCAGCATGTGTTGCTCCAAACATGGATGTACCTTTCAGCATTGATGGTGCCATCACAGATGTGTTAGTGCCCATGCCATGGGCACTAACACACCCCCATACCATCACAGATGCTGGCTTTTGAACTTTGCGCTGGTAACAATTTGGGTGGTCTTTTTCTTCTTTTGTCCAGACACGACGTCCATGATTTCCAAAAACAATCTGAAATGTGGACTCATCAGACCACAGCACACTTTTCCACTTTGTGTCTGTCCATTTCAAATGAACTTGGGCCCAGAGAAAGCGGCGGTGTTTCTGGATCTTGTTGATGTATGGCTTTTGCTTTGCATGGTAGAGTTTTAACTTGCACTTGTAGATGTAGCAACAAACTGTGTTAACTGACAATGGCTTTCTGAAGTGTTCCTGAGCCCACACAGTAAGATCCTTTACACAATGATGTTGGTTTTTAATGCAGTGCCGCCTGAGGGATCGAAGGTCACGGGCATTCAGTGTTGGTTTTCAGCCTTGCCGCTTGCGTGTAGAAAGTTCTCCAGATTCTCTGAATCTTCTGATTATATTATGGACTGTAGATGATGGAATCCCTAAATTGAGAACATTGAGAAACATTGTTCTTAAACTGTTGGACTATTTTTTTCATGCAGTTGTTCACAAAGTGGTGATCCTCGCCACATCTTTGCTTGTGAATGGCTGAGCCTTTTGGGGATGCTCCTTTTATACCCAATCATGACACAATTAAGTGTTCTTTGAGCATTCATCAACTTTCCCAGTCTTTTGTTGCCCCTGTCCCAACTTTTTTGAAATGTGTTGCAGGCATCCATTTAAAAATGAGCAATTGTTTGCACAAAAACAATAAAGTCTATCAGTTTGAACATTAAATATCTTGTCTTTGTGGTGTATTCAATTGAATAAAGGTTGAAGAGGATTTTCAAATCATTGTATTCTGTTTTTATTTACATTTTACACAACGTCCCAACTTCATTGTAATTGGGGTTGTACACAGATGCACAGATGCTTATGAATGCTATGTTCAATCTTTCTGTTAATAGAAGCCAATAAATCCTACACACTTTAGCTTTGGCTTCAATATGAAAACATTTGACCAAAATGCAGCCAAATTCTCCATCAGGCCCCCTTTCATGCGCACCTGTGAATAGGTCACATGTCCACCTCTTATGTTCTCTGTGGTCGAGCAGTTCACAGCCTGGAGGTCATCATGTATTTCACCTTCATAATCCTCCTCCTGCAGGGAAACTTGAGGACAGGAAATGTTTGTGAGAAACATGTAGGATAACACAGCCAAATGACAACCATCGACATAAAATTAAGACAATAATAGACTCCAGAGGAAATAGATAATTTAGAATCGACATGCTCACCATCCCGAACCAAGAGAAAGAGAAGAATCCACAGCACGGACATGACACGAGTCTGTATCAGCTGTATTTGGTGACAGGATCTGCAGCCACAGTGTCTGTATAGAGCAGCGACTGAATGTTTTATTTGACATCTGATTACCCATTAACACAGCAACTCCAGAATAAAAGAGAAGGAAGGATTGAGCAATTTAGTAGGGAACTGATTACTTTCATTTCTACTGACTAAAGTTTGATCTAGTGTTGTCTTTTTAGTATTTTCTTGGTGATATATTTGCATGACTGACGGATTATTCCTCTATTTGATTTATTTATTACCTCCGCCAAGGAGGTTATGTTTTCGGTTGCGTTTGTTTGTTTGTTTGTCTGTCAGCAGGATAACTCAAAAAAGTTTGAACGGATTTTGATGAAATTTTGTGGAGTGGTCGGAAAGGACAAGAGGAACAAGTGATTCAATTTTAGTGGTGATCCGAATCACGATCCGGATCCCGATGCTAACGCGTTAGCATGTCTATGGCATTTTCAATGTTAAAAGTTAGCATTAAGCAGTTGCAGCTGTCATCACGTTCGGGTGCATTTGTTTTCAAATTGTAATATTTCTTAAATTTATTTTTGTTTATACATGAATAATCTAATGATTATTATATACAATTTTAGAGAAAGAGACAAAAAGAAATAGGTCACTGTGCCAAGGAGGGAATCTCTTTAGGGTCAGTGACCCTATGGCCTTGTTTAGAGAAGTGTTTCATAAATGTTAAAAAAAAAATCATATATTTGCAGTTTAGTTGAATAATAAATTGAATTTTGTCTATTTGTTTTTGTCTATAAGCACATGCAATATCAATATCAGTGCTCAGATGACAGTAGCTTCTGGGAAAGGTGCAAGTAGCAACAAACTGTGATGCCAAGCGCTAAGGATACATGCTATCCAGTCACAGCAGATGAAACTTTTTTACTACTGAGCAAACATCATTGTTAGACTTTTTTAGGTTCAGTGATTCCACGGGGTGTAAATGTTATGGCGTCAGTGACCCCATGGCCTTCGGGGAGGTTTGCACTCTCTGAGTGCTTCTAGTTTAGTTATTTTGTTCATAAGGATTTAATTTTGTATTGTAAATTTACTTGTCACTTGTTGACAATTTTTGCCTATGTTGTTGGGACACATGGATGTCGGCCTCTACAATCATCACTGTATTTGAAGGAAAAGTATTTGGAGTGCTCATAATTCAAAGATAAGTGGAGCCGCTGTTTCATCAAATTACAAATAACATATAATCCCCCTTCTTTTCTTTTCTTTTTTCTTTTTTTTGGTCAAGAATATTTGGATCAACTCCAGCATTTAATTACATGTCAGATCTGAGGCAACTAAATTCCATTAAAATGTGTATGTAACATTTGAATTTAAGGGACATCATTCACTCATTCATCTTCGACTGCTTACTCCAAGTAAGGGCTAACGGGGGGCTGGAGCCTATCCCAGCAGTCACAGCGCATGAGGCGGGGTACACCCTGGACAGGACGCCCATCTGTCGCAGGGCCACATGAAGACAAACACATTCACACCTGCACGCACACCTATGGACAATTTAAAGTTCCCAATCCACCTGACCTTTATGTGTTTGGATGTGGGAGGAAGCCGAAGTACCCAGAGGGAACCCACGCAAACACGATGAGAACATGCAAACTCCACACAGAAAGGTCCCAGGTGGGAATCAATCCCATTACTTCGTTACTGTGAGGCAACAGTGCTAACCACTGAGCCACTGTGCTGCCAGTTTAAGGGACATGTTGCATGTTATTTAACATGCCGTTTAACAACACAACATCAAAGTATTTGTGATTCTAAGTCTATCCGCGCACAACTGATCATGATTAGTGGTCGCTGATGCACGTTATTGCTAATTAAACCTCTCTCTCGGCCAGTCAGCAGGTGCATTTCTGGACAAGGTTTCACTTGGTGACGTCAGTCTGAGTGAATGCAGAAACAGCACAATAGCAAACAGACAGGGTGAAACGAACACGGCAGCATCTACTGACCAATCATATGAAAGTGATGTCTCAGCATTTTTTCAGGTCAGGGGACCTGTGAGCGGACGCTTGGGAAAAGTGTGGAATACGTTATTTTCAGGATCTTCAGGACTTCCTGTAGCTCACAGATGTGCAGGAGCATCACGTGCACCACCTGAGAGGAGACAGACACTTCTCTCTCAACTCTTAATTTTTGATAGCGTCTGTGGATTTAGGATCCAGATGTGTGCTGTTTGGATCTGAAACTCCGCCACGACGCTGTTTTTACAGGCTGCCTCCACATCCATGTATGTGTTACATTATATTAACAAAGACTCAAAAGCACATGGTACTTTGGATCAGATGTATTTGGTTTGATGCTGTGACCTTTGTTTTGGCTTTAAAAAAATTTTAATATTTCCTCTGCATGCTTATTTAAACAGAGGGGTTTAAGTGGTGGTCCCTCTGTTTAAGAAGGGGGACTGGAGGGTGTGTTCCAACTATAGGGGGATCACACTCCTCAGCCTCCCCGGTAAGGTCTATTCCAGAGTACTGGAGAGGAGAATTCGACCGATGGTCGAACCTCGGATTCAGGAGGAGCAGTGTGGTTTTCGTCCTGGTCGCGTCACACTGGACCAGCTCTACACGTTCCATCGGGTGTTTGAGGTTTCATGGGAGTTCGCCCAACCAGTCCACATGTGTTTTGTGGATCTGGAGAAGGCGTTTGACTGTGTCCCTTGGGGCACCCTGTGGGGGGTGCTCCGGGAGTACAGGGTCCGGGGTCCTTTGCTAAGGGCTATCCAGTCCCTGTACGACCGCAGCAGGAGCTTGGTTCGCATTGCCGGTAGTAAGTCAAACCTGTTTCCAGTGCATGTTGGCCTCCGCCAGGGCTGCCCTTTGTCACCGGTTCTGTTCATTATTTTTATGGACAGAATTTCTAGGTGCAGCCAGGGTGTAGAGGGGGTCTGGTTTGGGAACCACAGAATCTCGTCTCTGCTGTTTGCGGACGATGTGGTCTGTTGGCTTCGTCAAATCAGGACCTTCAGCGTGCACTGGGGCAGTTAGCAGCCGAGTGTGAAGCGTCCAGGATGAGAATCAGCACCTCCAAATCCGAGGCCATGGTTCTCGACCGGAAAAAAGGTGCTTTGCCCTCTTCAGGTCGGTGGAGTGTCCTTGCCTCAAGTGGAGGAGTTTAAGTATCTCGGGGTCTTGTTCACGAGTGATTGACGGATGGAGCGTGAGATCGATAGACGGATCGGTGCAGCATCTGCAGTGATGCGGTCGCTGTACTGGACCGTCGTGGTGAAGAGAGAGCTGAGTAGGGGGGCAAAACTCTCGATTTACCGATCGATCTACGTTCCGATCCTCACCTATGGTCATGAGATTTGGCTCATGACCGAAAGAACGAGATCGCGAGTACAAGCGGCCGAGATGAGTTTCCTCCACAGGGTGGCTGGGCGCTCCCTAAGAGATAGGGTGAGGAGCTCGGTCACTCAGGAGGAGCTCGAAGTCAAGTCGCTGCTCCTCCACATCGAAAGGAGTCACTTGAGGTGGCTCGGGCATCTTTTCTGGATGCCCCCTGGACGCCTCGCTGGAGAGGTGTTCCGGGCACATCCCATTGGGAGGAGGCCCCAGGGAAGACCCAGGACATGCTGGAGGGACTACATCTCTCGGCTGGCTTGGGAAGCCTTTGGGTTCCCCCGGAGGAGCTGGGGGAGGTGTGTGTGGATCGGGAGGTCTGGGCGGCTTTGCTTGAGCTGCTGCCCCCGCAACCCGACTCCGGATAAAGCGGAAAAAATGGATGGATGGATGGATGGATGGATGCTTTTTTTTTTTTTTTGCTGTAACTCTGCCCCTAATTGAGCTGGACTACCAAAACAAATGAACATATCAGACAATATGTCCTTTGAACCTTTTTACAGTAAAAGCTTTTTAATAATTGAACATCAAAGTCAAATCTGATGGAGAACCTCACAAAAAAATGCAGTTTTGTAGTTATAATTTCTCTCCTAATTGTGCCGCAGTATAGTGCATCTTAGCTGTAGTTCAATATTTAAAATAACAACAACTTGGATTATGTTTGAATTACAGGTGGTTTTGGATCACTTCCTATTTAGGTGGTTTGTTTGAAGCCTAGAAATGTACAATTTAATGGAGTCAGTGGCTGTGAAGAAACCCTGCACCCTCTTGGTCCTTTCTGGAATACTTTGGACACCACTGGAGTAAGGTCATGTCCGAAAGAACTAGATCGTGGGTACAAGCAGCCAAAATGAGTTTCCTCAGGAGGGTGGCTGGTATCTCCCTTAGAGATAAGATGATAAGCTCAGTCATTCGTGAGGGGCTCAGAGGAGAGCCGTTGCTCCTTCGCATTGAGAGGAGCGAGCTGAGGTGTTTTGGGCATCTGGTAAGGATGCCTCCTGGGCGCCTCCCTAAGGAGGTGTTCCAGGTACATCTAGCTGGGAGAACACCCCGGGGAAGACCCAGGACAAGTTACAGATCTTCTCCAAATCTTTCAGGTTTGGAGTTTCAGCTCCCTCCAAAGATTTTCTATTGAGTTCAGGTCTGGAGACTGGCCAGGCCACTCCAGGACCTTGAAATGCTTCTTATGGAGCCCCTCCTTAGTTGCCCTGGCTGTGTGTTTGGGGTCATTGTCATGCTGGAAGACCCAGCCATGACCCATCTTCAGTGCTCTTACTGAGGAAAGGAGGTTGTTTGCCAAAATCTCGCAATACATGACCCCATCCATCCTCCCTTCAATACGGTGCAATCGTCCTGTCCCCTTTGCAGAAGAGCACCCCCAGAGTATGATGTTTCCACCCCCATGCTTCACGGTTGGGATGGTTTTCTTGGAGTTGCTCTCATCCTCTAAACATGATAAGTGGAGTTGATTCCAAAAAGCTCTATTCTGGTCTCATCTGACCACATCTGACCTTTTCCCATGCCTCCTCTGGATCATCCAGATGGTCACTAGTGAACTTCAAACAGGCCTGGACATGTGCTGGCTTGAGCAGGGAGACCTTGCTGCCCTGCAGGATTTTAAACCATGACAGCCTCATGTCTTACTAATGTAATCTTTGTGACTGTGGTCCCAGCTCTCTTCAGGTCATTGACCAGGTCCTCCTGTGTAGTTCTGAGCTTTCTCACAATCATCCTTACCCCACAAAGTGAGATCTTGCATGGAATCCCAGACCAAGGGAGATTGACAGTCACTTTGTGTTTCTTCCACTTTCTAATGAATAATCATAACAGTTATCTTCTACCAAGCTGCTTGCCTGTTGTCCTGTAGTCCATCCCAGCTTTGTGCAGGTTTACAGTTTTGTCCCTGGTGTCCTTAGACAGCTCTTTGGTCTTGGCTATGGTGGACAGGTTGGAGTGTGATTGATTGAGTGTGTGAACAGGTGTCTTTTATACAGGTAACAAGTTCAAACAGGTGCAATTAATACAGGTAAAGAGTGCAGAATAAGAGGGCTTCTTAAAGAAAAATTAACAGGTCTGTGTGAGCCACAATTCTTGCTGGTTGGTTGGTGTTCAAATACTTACGAAGGCTGTCAATAAAGTAACGGTCCTTTTTATTTTTTTCAAAAACTATATGGATTTCATTCATATGTTTTTACGTCAGACATGCTTGAACCCTTGTGCGCATGCGTGAGTTTTTCCACGCCTGTCGGTGACGTCATTCGCCTGTGAGCACTCCTTGTGGGAGGAGTCGTCCAGCCCCTCGTCGGAATTCCTTTGTCTGAGAAGTTGCTGAGAGACTGGCGTGTTGTTTGATCAAAATTTTTTCTAAACCTGTGAGACACATCGAAGTGGACACGGTTCGAAAAATTAAGCTGGTTTTCAGTGAAAATTTTAACGGCTGATGAGAGATTTTGAGGTGATTCTGTCGCTTTAAGGACTTCCCACGGTGCGAGACATCGCTCAGCGCTCTCAGCCGCCGTCGTCAGCCTGTTCAAGCTGAAAACCTCCACATTTCAGGCTCTATTGATCCAGGACGTCGTGAGAGAACAGAGAAGTTTCAGAAGAAGTCGGTTTCAGCATTTTATCCGGATATTCCACTGTTAAAGGAGATTTTTTTAATGAAAGACGTGCGGACGGGTCCGCGCGTCGGGACGCAGCCGCCGCAACGCTCCGCCACAGGAAAAACACCTCTGTTGAAAGCCTTAAGGACAAGTTGGAACATGTCCTGCCTGTTAAACAATTTCTCATATACTCACTCCACTGAAAGCCATCAAAAGCCGCCTGGATTTTACAAATGGTTATCAACACGGAGGTGTTTTTCCTGTGCCGCCGCACCGCGTCGGCTGCGTCCCGACGCGCGGATCCATCCGCACGTCTTTCATTAAAAAAAATCTCCTTTAACAGTGGAATATCCGGATAAAATGCTGAAACCGACTTCTTCTGAAACTTCTCTGTTCTCTCACGACGTCCTGGATCAATAGAGCCTGAAATGTGGAGGTTTTCAGCTTGAACAGGCTGACGACGGCGCCTGAGAGCGCTGCGCGACGTCTCGCACCGTGAAAAGTCCTTAAAGCGACAGAATCACCTCAAAATCTCTCATCAGCCGTTAAAATTTTCACTGAAAACCAGCTTAATTTTTCGAACCGTGTCCACTTCGATGTGTCTCACAGGTTTAGAAAAAATTTTGATCAAACAAAGCGCCAGTCTCTCAGCAACTTCTCAGACAAAGGAATTCCGACGAGGGGCTGGACGACTCCTCCCACAAGGAGTGCTCACAGGCGAATGACGTCACCGACAGGCGTGGAAAAACTTACGCATGCGCACGAGGGTTCAAGCATGTCTGACGTAAAAATATATGAATGAAATCCATATAGTTTTTGAAAAAAATAAAAAGGACCCTTACTTTATTGACAGCCCTCATATTTAACGGTTACTTTTATTTCATTCATTTAAAAGAAAAAACAGAAAAGCAAAAGCAAAATTAACAAAACATTACAAACCATTGAATGAAAAGGAGCAGTTTGGAAGTCTTATGTATTCTGCCCCTTTTTTACAATACAATCTTGCAAAGCATCATCAATCGACATCATTGCATTTCTATGACTTTGTCACATGCCACCGACTTCTTTCCTAATTTTAACCATTATTTAAAAGACTACATCCCTAATAGATTACATTTTAAACGTCAAACATTCTAAACATTATTAACAGATTACATTTTTGGCTTTGTCACAGCCCACTGACTTATTTCATAGTTTCATACTTACGAAATACATCAAGTTTAATACGTTTTTTAAATAATTTAAGCGACCTTGATTCTTTGATTTCTTTGTTGAGGTTGTTCCATAATTTTACACCATTCACTGCAATAATCCGTTCCTTTATCTTGGTTCTGAATCTTGGTTTTTTAAAGACTTCTATGCCCTTCAAATTATAACTACTTACTCTTTTTTCAAACATATTTTGAATGTTTATTGGTAAAGTATTGTTATTCGCTTGGTACATTATTTGTAGTAATTTCAAATCAACTAAATCATGAAATTTAAGTACCCTATACTTAATAAACAATGGATTAGATGGATCTCTAAATTGACTGTTGCCAATCACTTTTAAAGCTCTTTTCTGCAAAATAAATAAAGGTTGTGTATAAGTTGTACATGTTGATCCCCAGATTTCTACACAATAAGTCAAATATGGAACAATCAATGAATTGTACAATGTTAATAATCCATAACTATTTAATGAATATTTAACTTTATGCAAAACAGCAATGGCTTTCGCTATCTTTCCTTTTATGTAATTTATGTGTGACTTCCATGTAAAATCTTCATCAATCATAACTCCTAAAAGTTTAGTTTCTTTTACCCTTTGAATGTCCATTCTATCTATTTTTAATGACACATCATTTTTTAACTCTGTCATTAAACAATATGAAATTTGTTTTATTAAGATTAAGTGACAATCTGTTTATATCAAACCAATATCTCACTTTTTCCAACTCTGTATTTATCACTTGTGCTACTTCCTGTATATCTGATCCAGAGTAAAATAATGTTGTGTCATCAGCAAATAAAATGCTACCAAGTACATTAGATATATTCACAAAATCATTGATATACAAAATAAACAGTTTGGGTCCAAGTACCGACCCTTGTGGTACTCCACACATAATATTACACAATTCTGATTTAGTATTATTTATCTGAACAAACTGTTTTCTATTTTCTAAGTAGCTTTTTACCCACTGATGTGCAATCCCTCTTATTCCATATTGTTGTAACTTGTGAAGCAATCTTGAATGATCGATAACATCAAAATCTTTTTTCAAGTCAATAAAAACACTTACCATATAATCCTTATTATCTATTGCTGTTGATATTTTCTCTGTTAATTCCATAATTGCCATAGCTGTTGAATGTTTTGTTCTGAATCCATACTGAGCATTATTTAAAATATGATGTTTCTCAATGAATTTATCCAACCTTGTCACAAAAACCTTTTCCATAATTTTAGAAAACTGTGGAAGCAATGACACTGGCCTGTAATTTGAAACGTTATGTTTGTCTCCATTTTTATATAACGGGACTACCTCGGCAATTTTCATTTCATCTGGGAAAATTCCTGTTGACAGAGACAGATTACAAATGTAAGTGAATGGTTCAATAACAGTTTCTATTATACTTTTTACAGTCATCATGTCTCAATCTTCATAGTCAGTTGATCTTTTGCTTACACAGTTTTTTACAATATTCCTTATTTCATCTTTTTCCACATTGTCAAGGAAAATACTATTGACCGTATTTACAATTGTATTTAATTTATCTTCTACTTTTGGTTTATTTCCCACCAGATTTGATCCCACCTTTGAGAAATAATCATTAAACTAATTTACAACTTCTTTTATATCATTTATCTCTTTATTTTCCTTGACAAGGTAATT
This sequence comes from Thalassophryne amazonica, assembly GCF_902500255.1. Classification (NCBI taxonomy): domain Eukaryota; kingdom Metazoa; phylum Chordata; class Actinopteri; order Batrachoidiformes; family Batrachoididae; genus Thalassophryne; species Thalassophryne amazonica. The sequence goes on from NC_047106.1 coordinate 51,852,238, forward strand.
CGGAAAAGTTGATTTCACTCCGTCAATTCCATCACACTTTTTATAATTCCCCATGTTGCCCTCATATTGTCTTTACTCTTATTCAATTGTTCACTATAATAATCTTTTTTTTTGTTTCCTAATTATTGTCAATAGTTTATTTTTATATTTTTTGTATCTGTGTTCTGTTTCCTTTGCATTTTTAAAAAGCACTTATATAAATAGTTTTTCTTTACACAAGCGTTTTTTATTCCCTTGGTCAGCCATGGTTTATTTACTCTTTTCTTACTAGTTTTTATTAATTTACAATTTTTATTATATTTCATCAGTATTTTCATGAATGAACTATATGCTACATTAACGTCACCGACATAAACCTCTTCCCAATTTTGATTTTTAAGATCATAATTTAATGCCTCTAAGGCTTTTAATGACTTATCTCTTTTAAAGTTTATAACAGGTTTTTTTTTTGTACCTATTTTTATATTTAAATATTGAAAAAACTGGTAAATGATCACTGAGATCTGTCATCAATATCCCATTCTTAATAATTTCATCTGTTCTATTTGTGAATATATTGTCAATTGCAGTTGCACTTTGCGATGTAATTCTGGTTGGTTTTGTTATCAAGGGGAATAAGCCCAAGCTATTCATTGAATTCACAAAATCACTTACTCTTTGGCAACTGGAGCTTTCCACATTAACATTAAAGTCTCCACACATAAAGAGCATTTTGTTTTTGATTTGATGGAATAATTCTATTATTTTATCTGTAAATTTCACAACACAAGAGTCTGGTGCTCTGTATACACAACTGATTAGAATATTTTTAGATGTTTCATGTACAATTTCCACTGTCACAATTTCTATGACATCATCTATAATTGTCATTTCTTCTACAATTTTACATGTCAGATCTGTTTTTATGTACAAATTTGCAGCAGTAGCATACAAATAAATTATTAAAAAAAAAAATCATACATTGTGATTTCTGGATTTTTTAGTTTATGTCTCTCACAGTGGACATGCACCTAAGATGAAAATTTCAGATGATTTCTAAGTGGGAGAACTTGCAAAACCGCAGGGTGTTCAAATACTTATTTTCTTCACTGTGTACTGTGTGTGCAAGAGAACAAGTGGAAGGGAAGTAAGAGCAGGAGCATAGGTGGTGGGTTCAAGTTGTTGTATCATGGTGAGGATAGGAAGAGAAATGGTGTTGGGGTCATTTTAAAGCTAGAGTATGTTGTAAATTGAAAGGGTCATGATGAATATCATCAGTGTATATGCCCGACAGGTTGGGTGCTAGACGAAAGGGAAAGAATATTTTCAGAGTGAGCTAGATGAGGTGGTGGAGAGTGTGCCCAAACATGAAAGAGTGGTGATTGGAGCGGACTTCAATGGGTGAAGGGAACAGAGGTGATGGTATCAAGGACAGGAACGTGGTGATTTTGCCAGAAGGATGGAAATGGCTGTGGTGAATACCTACTTTAAGAAAAGGAAGGAGCACAGGGTGACATATAAGAGGAAGGTGCAAACAGGTGGACTACATTCTTTGTAGGAGATGCAAGCTAAAAGAAATTGGAGACTGTAAGGTGGTGACAGGAGAGAGTGTAGCCACACAACATAGGATGGTGGGTTGTAGGATGACTTTAGAGGTGAAGAAGGAGAAGAGAGTGAGAACTCAACAAAGTATCAGCTGGTGGAAGCTGAAGGAGGAAGACTGTCGTGTGAAATTCAGTGAGCAGGTGAGAGAGGTGTGGGCCGCCAGAAGAGGAGGTACTGCTGGCCCACCACCAGAGGGCGCCCTGCCTGAAGTGCGGGCTTCAGGCACGAGAGGGCGCTGCCGCCTACAGGAACAGCCGAGGTGACAGCTGTCACCCATCAACCATGACAGCTGTCACCGATCATCTACATCACACCTGGAATAAAAGCAGGAAGACACCTCCACCACGTTGCCGAGATATCAACTTCAGTGAGAGGTAATATCCTCAGCCATTTGTGGTTATCTAATAATCTGTCTATTGTGAGTGTTTGCAGGAGTACCGGTCCCTAGTTTTGTGGAAGTTGAGTGAGTGCAGGACGGCACTCTTTTCCTCTGAGGGATCACTGCATACTCATCAGAATATTGAGTGAGAGGTGGAGGTGGAATTCCCACCATTATTGTTACGGGGTGTACACACACCCACACTTGACTGTCTTTGTTTTCCGCCAGCAGTACCAGATCCGACACGCTGAGACGGTGGCCACCTGGGGACTTCGGGACTTGGCGGCTCCAGTATCCCTCGGGTTCGGTGGCGGTGGAAATCGTGTGGTTCCGGTTCATCTCCAGACGGGTGTCTCCTATCATCGAGCCTGCCCACACGACACCTTTATTGATTGACTTGTATCCATTCTGTAATCTGTGTTGTGAAAGTGTAGGAACACGGACCCACAACAGGGGGCGCAAATGAACGGACAATGGAGGAAGTCAAATAACAACACTTTACTGTTGTGAATAAGCACAACAAACACAACGGATTACAACAATAGACAAAGAAGTCAATTCACAAAATGTGTCACGTGGGCAGGCTCGAAGATAAGAGACGTCTGTCCAAAGCAGAACCGGAACCACACGATTTCCTCCGCCACCGAACCCCGGGAATACTGGAGCCGCCAAGTCCTGAACTCCCAGGTGGCCACTGCCTCCGCGTGTCGGATCTGGTACTGCTGGCGAGGAACAAAAACAGTTAAATGTGGGTGCGTTTGCACCCAGCAACCCGTATGGCGGGAAAACCACCTCCACCTCTCGTTGGAAGAATGTCTGCTATTTAACGCACAAAAGTAACAAAGGGTTAATGTCAAAAAAGACAACACAGTCGGCTGAGTACGGTACCTTCTAGGTAGAGCGATATCTCGGCAAAGAGGTGGAGATGTCGTCCTGCTGATATACCACTGCTGATCAGATGATTGGTGACAGCTGTCGTAGGCGATAAGTGACAGCTGTCACCCCGGCTGCTCCTGTGAGGCGGCAGCGCCCTCTGGTGCCTGGAGCCCGCACTCCAGACAGGGCGCCCTCTGGTGGTGGTGGGCCAGCAGTACCTCCTCTTCAGCGGCCCACACATCAATCTGCTGTGTTTGGTTGTGTCATTCACAACAGTAAAGTGTTCTAATTTAACTCCTTCTATTGTCCGTTCATTTACGCCCCCTGTTGTGGGTCTGTGTCACTACACTTTCCCAACAAGAGGCACTGGATGGAGGGGAAGCAATTTTGAACAGCTGGAAAAGTACTGCATATGTGGTGAGGGAGACAGCTAGGAAGGTATTGGGTGTGACATCTGGATAGTAGAAGGAAGACAAGTAGACTTAGTGGTGGAACGAAGATGTTCAGGAAAGCATAAGGAGAAAGAGGTTGGCAAAAAAGAATTGGGATGAAGAAAGTTGACAGGAATACAAAGAGATGCAGCGTAGGGCAAAAAGAGAAGTGCCAAAAGCTAAGGAAAAGGCATATAGTGAGCTGTACAAGAAGTTGAACAATAAGGAAGGAGAAAAGGACTTGTACCAATTAGCCAGAAAGTATGTGCAGCAGGTTAGGGTGGTAAAAGATGCAGATGGCAATGTGCTGACAAGTGAGGAGAGTGTGTTAAGAAGGTGGAGGGAAAATTTTGAGGAGCTGATGAATAAAGAAAATGAGAGAGAGAGAGAGCAGGCTGGATGATGTGATCAGGAAGTGCAAGAGGGGGATGAAGTGAGGGCAACTATGAAGAGGATGAAGAGTAGTAAGGCAGTTGGTCCAGATGACATTCCAGTGGAGGCATGGAAATGTGTAGGAGAGACGGCAACCATATTGTTTAATAAAATCTTGGAAAGTGACAGGATGCCTGAGGAGTGGAGACAAAGTGCGTTGGTTCCTATTTTTAAGAACAAGGGTGATGTACAGAGCTGCAGTAACTACAGAGGCATAAAGCTGATCAGTCACAGCATAAAGTTATGGGAAAGAGTAGTAAAAGCTAGGTTTAGAAAACAGGTGAAGTGATGGAGAAGTATAGACAAAGCCAGAAGGAGTTACATTGTGTGTTTTCAGATTTAGAGAAAGCTTATGACAGGGTGCCAAGAGAAGTGTTGTGGTATTGTAGGAAGTCTGGAGTGGCAGAGAAGTATGTGAGGGTAGTGCAGGACATGTACAAGGATAGTGTGACAGCGGTGAGATGCACAGTAGGAAGGACAGACTCATTCAAGGTGGAGGTGGGATTACAACAAGGATCATCTCTGAGTCCTTTCTTCTCCACAATGGTGATGGACTGGTTGACAGATGAGATCAGACAGGACTTTACATGGACTATGATGTTTGCAGATGCCATTGTGATCTGTAGTGAGAGTAGAGAGCAGGTTGAATCTCGCGTGGAATTGTGAAGATACACTCTGGAGAGAAGGGGAATAAAAGTCAGTAGGAGCAAGACTGAGTACATGTGTGTGAATGAGAGGGAGCCCAGTGGAATAGTGCAGTTACAAGGAGTACAGGTGGTGAAAGTAGATAGTTTAAATACCTGGGATCAACTGTCCAAACTAATGGAGAGTGTGGTAGAGAGGTGAAGAAGAGTGCAGGCAGGGTGGAGTGGGTGGAGAAAGGTGTCAGGAGTGATTTGTGACTGAAGAATATCTGCAAGAGTGAATGGAAAAGTTTTCAAGACAGTAGTTTAGAGACGGTGGCAGTAACAAAAAGACAGGAGGCAGAGCTGAAGATGGTGAGATTCTCTTTGGGAGTGACGACTTGATTATGAATGAACATATCAGCTTTATTTCAAGGTGTTTAACAAAAATGTGGCATTTGCCATTTGTATATTTCTCCCCTCAACTTTCAGAACCGTAAGTGACAAACTAATATTGTTCTTAAAAGCCATCACTTTTCCAACCAGTTTTCTTTAGATAAGATATTTCCAAGTCATGAACTGTGTCATGGATTTAATTTATTTCAGTAATTAAGAAACACAAACAGTAAGGTAGGAAGAAGGAGACTAATGAGGAAAGCCATCAACAAACCCAGACAGCTCTGAAGGAGTTATATCTTCTGTGGCTGTGACTGGAGAAACTATGCATAGCGCAACTTTTGCATCACCAGTTTCACATATAATTGTTTGTCCAGTCACTTATTGATGTTGATAATGAAGGTATTGTGTATGCAAATGGCTGTAATTCCTAATACTTAATGCAATGTTTTGTTAAATCCCTTGAATTACGGCTGAAAGTCTATACAATAAGCATATCTTGATTGTTTAAATGCAGCAGCACTATGGTGGTGTACAGAAACAAAAATACATACAAAGACGCATTTACATTATTTACTTTATTAGGTATTCTCTGCCAGGTTTTTGCACAAATTAAATGTTGATGATCTTAAAGGCACATTATAAGAATTATAGAGGTTTAACAGGGACCTGCCCCCCACACTGACCCCTGCTCCCCTTCCAGTGGCACCTCCTCAGGGCTCAGTCCTCTCAGCTGACTTGGATTTGGTAAAAAAAATGTGTGGGAATTTCTTAAACAATTCACAACACACACAGATCTGCACAAAAGACAGACAGCAGCAACAAGCGTGGAAAATAACTTGGAGTAGAAAGAGTTTTTAACATGAGTTATGTTACTGGTTTTTACATTTTTAATCTGGATGATGAAGATGGATAAAGAGCTGTTCTGGTATGGTGAAGCAGAAGTGGCTGAATATGCTGTCTGAAGTTTTGTAGAGGTTCAAAACTGTACAATGTTTAAACTATGAGGAATAACAGTTTTAGTTTTCCTTCATTGGCAGACAGCAGTGTTCTCGTGATCATAACATCTGGCATTTTATGGGACTCGTTTCACGGTGTAACGATGTCTGACCTTAGCCATGTAGTGGTGTATGAAGATACTTCTGACAGCTATAAGGTGAGTGAGAATGACGCAGTGCTGTAATGTTTAAACTCACTGGTGCAGGAAAGGCCAGATCTAGTCTTATTTTTCTCATTTGTGCACACTGAATATACTGATCGAGTTTAAATACATTTTTTTTTTTGTTTTAATAAATTTGCACAAACCTCAAAAAAAAAAAAAAAAAAAAAAAAAACCTTTTCACATTGTCATTATGGAGTATTGTGTGTAGAATTGTGAGGAAAAAATTTATTTAATTCATTTTGGAATAAGGCTGTAACATGACAAAATGTAGAAATATTTAAGCGCTGTGAATAGTTTCTGGGTGCACCGTATTTAAAAATAAACACTGGATGTTTTTTAAATTGGATTTTTAAATGGAAATGTGTAAACCTTTGTGTTTTTTTTTCTTTATTCTCAATAGAATGTGTTCTGTAACCCAACATTTGAGCTGGATGGAGAGCGAGAGGAGAAAAGAGAGACTCCCAGGACTTCCTCTTCTATCCCAGAACCAATCAAACCACCACCAGCTGGTGAGTCAGCCAATCAGTTTGCGTCTTTGTTTACCATGAGCTACAGTAGTCTGTTTATTCCAATCCTTATTTAAAAAAAAAAAATGTAACATATAAAAAAGAACAAAAATTTGTGATTCTTCCATTTACGTTTTCTGTTTCACTGCGGACTGTATGAACCCAAGATATTTAATGTTTTATGTGATCAGCATCCTCACTCACTCATCTTTAACCGCTTACTCCAATCAGGGGGGCTGGAGTCTATCTCAGCAGTCACAGGGCGTGAGGCAGGGTACACCCTGGACAGGACGCCAGTCTGTCGCAAGGCCACATACAGACTAACAAACACATTCACATCTGCACACACACCTACAGACAATTTAAAGTTTCCAGTCCACCTAACCTGCGTGTCTTTGGATGTGGGAGGAAGCCAGAGCACCCGGAAGGAACCCATGCAAACACGGGGAGAACATGCAAACCTCACACAGAAAGGCCAGGGATGGGAATCAAACCCATGACCTTCTTGCTGTGAGGGAACAGTGTTAACCACTAATCCACCGTGCTACCCTGATCAGCATCCTTTCATTTGTTAAGATGCATTCATTCCTGCATTTAAGGGTTGCAGCATATTCCAAAAAAGGTTGGGATGCTGAAGCATTTACCACTTCGTAATCATGTCACCATTCCTACTCACAACACTTAAAACATCTTTTGGCATTCATGATACAGTACAAGGGCTAAAATGTTTCATGTGTTATTTTGTCCCATTCTTTCTGCAAACATGAGTTAAGGTGTGCAACAATACAGAGTTATCATTGTTGCATTTTGTTGTTGTTTTTGTTGTTTTAAATTCTCCATGATTAGTGGTTAGTACTGTTGCCTCATAGCAAGAAGGTTGTGTGATCGATTTCCACCTGTGGCCTTTCTGTGTGAAGTTTGCATGTTCTGGTTTCCCTCTGGTTGCTCCAGCTTCCTCCCACATCCAAAGGCATGCAGGTTAGGTGGACTGGTGTGTGTGCGAGCGTGAATGTGCTTGTCTGTCTATATGTGCCCTTGCGACAGGGTATTTGTAAGCTGTCCAGGGTGTACCACACCTCATGCCCTGTGACTGCTGGGATAGGCTTCTATCCTATCTAAACATGGTGGCAGTTATGACTCTAAGATCAATGAAGATTCATCAGAGTATAGGATATGAACAACAGCTCTGTGATTAAAGTGTGTTGTCATTCTCACAGCTGTGGTTCTGTTTGGTGTTTGTGTGATGCGTCTGCGGCGGTCAGGATGCAGCTGGGGGACAGTAGCGGCCTCCGCCGCTGTCCTGCTCCTAGTTGCCACCCTTGGACTGATGCTGGCCCTCATTCTCACACGTGAGTCACGACTGCTCCCCCAGTCAGCTGCCGCCATCATCTCAGCTGAGTGAATGAAGTTTTTTTCATGGATGGATGTTTCACGGTTTCTTTTTCTCCTACATCTGTGCTTTCTTTCCTTGTTTAGAGAACAAAGGTCAGCCAGTAGAAGAGCCGATGTTGTCCACTCGCCACCCGGACGTGCTCAGTACAGGAAAGGGACCGTCTCATATTTTACCCACAATCCCTGTCAACAAAAGTTTGCAGGACAGTACAGCAGCACCAGCGCCTGCTAGGTTCCTCCCATCTGAAACACGTAGGAGAAAACTGGCTTTCATAAAACACTGATGTTGCTCCCAGTATGCAGTTGATACCTTAAGATTATTGCAAATCTCCAGAAAGATTAATTTGGCCTTTATCAGACAGAGGTATGAATGCAAAGAAAACACTTATGACTTTAGCGATAAGGAATCACTGATTTGAACATCGACAGAAACACAAAAATATGACAGTTTTCTTTCTCTTGTACTTCCATCTATCCTCAGACAAAAGCATCCTGCACTTTCATTTCTGTCTTCCTGTTTTAAAGGGTGTGGAGGCGTCTTGACTGAACCAGAAGGCAGTTTCAGTTCCCCCAACCACCCTGGTTTCTACCCTGCTAACTCACTGTGTGTGTGGGTGATCCAAGCCCAACCGCCCTCGGTGGTTCAGATCCACGTTTCTTCTTTGGCGATGGAAGGGCCGTCGCCCTGTCTGTTTGACTGGCTGGAGGTGCAGGAGCAGACAGGGCACAACACTGTGGTCACCAGGTTGGTGAAACGCCGGTGTCCCGATGAGATGAACTACTAATCGAGATGAGCTCCCCGAGTTTTCTTCGGTGGGGGAGGTGATGGTCTAGTGGTTAAGTGTTGGGCTTGAGACCAGAAGATCCTTGTTTCAAATCCCAGCCTGATTGGAAAATCACTAAGGGCCCTTGGGCAAGGTTCTTAATACCCTAGTTTCTCCCAGTGTGTAGTGAGCACCTTATATGGCAGCACCATCACATCAGGGTGAATGTGAGGCATTATTGTAAAGCGCCTTGAGCGTCTGATGCAGATGTAAAAGTGCTATATAAATGCCGTCCATTTACCATTTACCGTTTGGGGGACCTCAACTTGACAGGTGAGGTGCGCATGCACAGTTGAGCGGTAGAGCTCATCTCGATGGGACACTTAACCCATAGGTTCAAGCTCCCCCACATAAGAAAACCCAGGTAAGTATTGTCTTTACATAAAAATACAGTAATAAGTGCCTTTACAATTTAAAAAAGTAAAGACTTGCATGTACACACTGTCTTTAAAGCAGAATATTGTCATTAGATGACTGGAGCTCATCTAGACAGAACACCAAGAATCTTCACTGTCAGTTTATGACCCCCCCATATAAACCTAACTAAACCCACCTGACTAAGACAAGGATAAATTTTAAAAAATGACATATAGCACACAGTATGTCTTCAGTTGATACATTAAGGCTAATCTCAGGAATCACTGGACAAATAAAGTGGCAGATACACCCCAACCCTCAAAAGTAACCATCTATGTATTCGCTGCAGCCTGGTGAAACATGGGCTGACACTCCCTAACAATGCAAGTGATCCTCCTCATCTGAGCTTTCTATAGTTGCTGCTCGCTTGACACAGAATCATTCCAGAGGTACCCCCAAGAATCCTCTGAAGAGACCTGTAGTACCAAACACATCCCGTAATCACCTTATCTAACTGATTAGCATCCAGGCCTCACAACCATACAGTAAGACAGGAAGCACCAGGACCATAAAGACTTGGACCTTCATTCTAAGGTATTGGCATTGACAAATATCTCTGTCCAGTGACCTCATGGCTCCATAACTCCATAGGATCTTCTCAGGTGTGTCTCGATCTCAAAGGCCATGGACCCCAAGCAGGGGCGTAGGTTTGCATATGGACCATAGGGACAAGTCACAACCATTATTTTGGGATGGCAAAATAGTCCCTACCAATATTTAGCATTTTTGTTTATATAACAAAATCATTCACTGTTTTTTTTTTTTTTTGCGAACTCGATACTATAATTTTAGTCGTCACGTTTTGTGTTTTCGACGTGCCAGAGTGACAGGGTTACCCATGTTGCAATTTCATTGGCTCACGTTCTTCTCACATGGATGTAAACAAAGCGCATCTCGTGGCAGGCAGTGCTTCATTTGTAAAGTGGGAGGTCCCAGAGCGCAGAGGATGGGTGGCTCCGGTGCAGTGTTGCCAGATGTACGATAATTATCGTATTTGTACGATAGTTTTGCCCTCTGTACGATGTACGATCAATAATGGGAAAAAATCCAATATGTACGATAATTTCAGTTGGTTGCCCAAACACGCATCTCTCTCTGACACCCAAGAATCATTTTGCAGGCGTTGCACTCAGGCGGCATCAAAGACACAACACACACAGCTTTGGCCGCCCGGGACAACGTCATTTGAAAGCCCGCCCCCTCTCCATACAAAGTAATGAGTTCCCATCCAATCTATGCCGTGACAGGAAGATTCCCCAACCAACATCTTTTTTTTTTTTAACTTTATTTCAACAAATGCAACAACAAACGAACAAAACACAAGAGCAAAGAGATATACAAGAAAAATAAAAAAAGTTCAAGTTCCTTATGGCGGTGTCAACATTTTTTCTGTGTTCAACAAAATCTGATTAAGTGGCATCGGATGACGACAGCGACCTCGAGGTTGAATTCGACTCTTTCTAGTCTAGTAATTAACACGTTTGTGTCCCTTCACAGAAAAAAAAAAAATCTTTCTAGTAGTGCGTTCTAGTTTCCCCATTACTATAATTACTGTTTAAAAATGTGACATAAAATTCTTTGGAAATTAAAAAAAAAAAAAAAAAAACGCTAAAATAGCTACGTTGTATGCGTTTTGTTTGTGTACGATCATTTCTCCCAAAATACGATAATTTTGAGGTTTTGGTACGATAGTTTCATATTTCATATCTGGCAACACTGCTCCGGTGCAGAAAAACAAGAAGGGCGGGGGGGAGGGGTTGCGAACAATGCTGTGCGCCACACTTAAAATAAACTGCACACCCACACACACCTTCACAAATGACACTAACATCCTGCCTTTTCCTCAGAAATTACTACATTTATGTTTGCTGTCTGTCTCTGTACTTTTTTGTCACTTTTGCGCTCTTTTTCATACTTTTGCCTCGTTTCAAAAGTCACCGAACGCACTTTACCGTAATATATGCAACATATAGCATGCTGTTGGAAAGCACGGGTTCTTGGCTTGCTGTCAGTGTTAAATTTTTCAGAGTGAGGGCTTACATGAGAACTTACGGTAATGAGAATCAGCGGCGCATTAGTGTGAAACTTCCGTGTTTTTCCTCTGCGTTATGACATCACAGGCTTCGTTTACCGTAATACACCATATATATCATTGGAAATCCCTTTTTTTTTATTAGGTTGCCAGATACCTACAACTGCATTATTGATGAACAGAATAAATTATACATCTTGGTTGCAAAAACTTTTTTTTTTTTTGTTAGCTCCACAAGTATTTTTTTGTTGTCTTGTTCTCTCGGGTGTAGGCCTATCGAATAGATTCGTGATTTTGGGTGCAATTTTGTTATTTAAGCTGTTTGTTTGTTTGCCTACACGCTTAATATTGTAAATAAAGTGTTAAATTATTCAGCATTATGTCGTCATATGTTATGTATTATGCTGTACTTGTGCGTCTAATGGTATGAGTGGGTTAGGGGTGGTGGTGGTGGGCAGGGGGGCCGGGGGGGGGTGGTATTGTCCCTACCAAAGCTGAGACCAAACCTACGCCCTTGACCCCAAGACATGAATGTTGCTGCAGAGATAAGTGAATGTGTCCAGAAGTTCAACAGTTTAACTGCATACAGATACACTTCTGATGGCTACGTCCAGGAAGGCATTGAAAGCCTGGATGTTAGTCATGACTGAGAAAAATGGCAAACCCACACACTAAGATTTCTCACTCACCTTTTCAAGTGCTGTGGAATTGGTAAAAACAAAAAAAGAAAAACAAAACAAACAAAAAAAAGGTGCTGTCTCTGCCTAGGAGGAAATGCTTGACTATTGAAGGAGAAGCAAAGAGAAAATGCTTGTTGTGGCCAATACAGAAGTACGCAAAATCTTCATTTAAATGCTAATAATTCTGCTTGTCTGAGTGTGTGGAAACTGGTATATTTTTAATTTAACTGCACACCCACAAATTTGACACATAAAATAACTTTATTACTCCAGACGTCATAACCTAAATCTGATGGTAGATGGCGCTCAAGCTCCATGCATTAGTTGACAGAACCTCAAGGTACCAAATGCCTGCTGGAAAGATTTCATTGCAACTGGACATGTTGACCTTCATGTGCTTCATTAGCAATATTATGTGTTGAAAGTCAATGAAATGTTACATAGCACGTTTAGAGGTTCCCAACTCAAATGGGAAAATCAAAAGAAAAAAATTTTAAATAATTGCTGTTTTTAATCTTCTCTGCTGATGAGTTTTGGTTTGTCACACACTCTCCTGTAGGTTCTGTGGTAATGTTGCCCCACCGACTGTCAACACAAACAGCAACACAGTGTGGGTCACCTTCCACTCTGACGGCAGCATCGCCGGCAGTGGTTTCACCGCACAGTACAGGGCCATATGGTCGGGACACAGTCAGTAGTGTGTGTTAGTATGTGACGTCAACACTTGCACCTACTCAGATTTGCACGTGTGCGTCTATGCAAAAACCTTTTGTCTGTGCTTCTTAGAAAGTTGCTCCAGAGAAGAGTTCAGGTGCGATGACGGTCGCTGTCTGCTGCCTGCGTCTGTGTGCGACGGCCAGGCAAACTGCCAAGACCAAACAGATGAGGCCAACTGCAACCAGAAACACAAGGGTGAGAGCAAATCATCCCAACACACACACACACACACACACACACACAAAGTGACAGTATTGTACACAATCAGGTCCATAAATGTTTAGCTACTGACAGTTTTTGTGAGTGCAGATATCTCCTATAGCATATACAGCAAACTTTCAGTTTTAAAGGGGTCCTCATGTTTAGGTTGGATGAACAGGGCAATAGGAAGCATCTCCATTGACACACCAGACCTCCAACAATTGTCCTAGACACACCCCCACATAACATTACGGTGAGAAGACATAAAATCAATGTTCACTGTGCAGACCCTAATCTTGACCAAACCCTAACTACTGACCCAAAAGTGAGGATTGTAGCCTGGAAAAGAAGACACGCGTTTGGACATACACCAAGTATAACACGGTTTGTCTGCAGGTCACAGGAAAAAGTGACGTGAGATTTATGTTTTTGGTCAGGTTTGTCCTGTGATTCAGACTCTATTAGTGCAATAACATAATTTATTGTCCTAAAGTAACTGGACACCAGGGGCCTCATGTACAAAGACTGAAACATGGCGTACACCAAAACCCAGAAACTGGCCCAAGCACAAATATATTCAGATGTGGCATGTCCGTTTGTACATCCCACCGAATGTGGAATTGAGTGTGGAACCAAACTCCTCCCTTGACATGCCCCAGCTAAATATGCAAGTTCATGTAAATAGGCCCTTTGAGCAGGGATTCCCCACGACGTCACATCAGACGACATGAACACAGAGAGGAAATTATACTACAGATGACTGGAAATGACGTGTAGACACACAGGGACAGTTTATTCAGTACGCTGCACGGATTAATCATGAAACTGGAAAAATGTTCGTGGGAGCTACGGAGCGTGTGTGTGTATGTGAGGCGGACATGCAGAACAGCGCACACGTTAAAAAGGTGAGGCGCGCCTCCGCTGACAGTGTGACATTCACAATTTACACACACGTTTATTGACAAATACTGAACACAGGAAGCCTGTTAAGAAGCTCTGCAGCCCAGCATCAATCAAAAAAAAAAAAAAACCTTAATAATAATAATAAACATATTTGAATGTGCACATGCACAAATGTGGCCGCGCTGGTTTACGTTCAGATAAATTACACAAATACACTATTTACACAGCAAGCTGCTACTTAATTGCCCCTTGTGGGATTAATAAAGTTGTTTGATCGATTGAGCAGCTGCCATTACGCACCGTGCCAAACACCAGCCTGAAGCGCATTTGTGCATCACATATGATGTGAATATGTGTGCAGTCAATAGCGACGATTACATGGAAACCGGCTCTTGCTAAAATTCCAATTTTGAATGAGATGTATCTGGATGACTTTCAAATACACAGCTGGCATGGCTCGGCTCAAGGTAGACTGCACACTCCTGACTGATTGGCCAGCTTAAGCTGGAATGCCCCTGTTTCCAGGAAGCGCAGCGTGGTCAGCACCTGTGTGGACACAGACGCCCACCTGGCCCCTCGCCGTATTGCGCTCTGGGCCGACCGCAGTTCTGTGTGCACATCCAGTAAAGGTGGCCTTGATCATCAAAATTGGTTTATGCATCAATTATTGTCATTTGCAAGTAAATCCTCATGTTCCATGAATATCAGACTGCACCATTTGCAATGTCCTCTGACACTAACGCACACTCAAAAAAATAACTTGCTCAGTGAACATAAAAAAAAATTATGTAAAGTATTTCCATCCAAGTAAAATGCGTTAACCTAGCCAGAAACAATTTTGCTGAGTGACCTAACTGTAAATTTGTTGGATCAACATGATGAATTTGCGTTACTGTTACCTAATTATGATGGTTCAGGCCCACTAGATTTGTAAGGGTAAATGTAGACCTAAATGTAAATTTGTTGCGTCAACATGATGAATTTGCATTACTGTTACTCAATTACCATGGTTTAGGCCAACTAGATTTGTAAGGGTAAATGTAACAAAAATAAAAAGTAAGTCCCTTCAGCTTCTCCCTTGTTTGCGCTTTGGGTCGCCACAGTGAATCTAAGTAACAGTAATGCAAATTCATCAAGCTGACCCAACAAATTTACATTTACATTTAGGTCACTCAGCAAAATTGTTTCTGGTATTTTAACACATTTTATGTGGGTGGAAATACTTTCCATAAATTTATTATGTTCACTGAGCAATTTTAAATTTTAAGTTGTTGCATGTTATGTTAAAACAACATGATTTGAATGTGTTCACCCATAAAACTTGATTCTATATCATAGAAGCTACATGTTAGACTTACATTCATGTAACATAAAAACCAACAACATCCATGTTGATTTTTTTGAGTGCAGCAACTGTTAGTGCCATTTTACGCATCACTTTGTGCATGCTTTTATATCCCTCCATATAATTGTAAACAAGTGAGTGTTAAATGTTCATCAGTGTGTCTCTGATGTGCACATCCCTCTGATAACGGTTCCCCGTGTCACCTCTACGTGTCGGCAGTAGATCAATAGCTGTAGAAACGTGCATACGCCAGCCAGGATTTTTGCATGATGCACTGCACATTTCCGCAGTCATTTCAATCAATCAATCAATCAACTTTCAACTTTTTTCTTATATAGCGCCAAATCACAACAAACAGTTGCCCCAAGGCGCTCCATATTGCAAGGCAAGGCCATACAATAACCATGAAAAACCCCAATGGTCAAAACGACCCCCTATGAGCAAGCACTTGGCCACAGTGGGAAGGAAAAACTCCCTTTTAACAGGAAGAAACCTCCAGCAGAACCAGGCTCAGGGAGGGGCAGTCTTCTGCTGAGACTGGTTGGGGCTGAGGGAAAGAACCAGGAAAAAGACATGCTGAGAAGGGGGGCAGAGATCGATCACTAATGATTAAATGCAGAGTGATGCATACGGAGCAAAAAAAGAAAGAAACAGTGCATCATGGGAACCCCCACAGTCTACGTCTATAGCAGCATAACTAAGGGATGGTCCAGGGTCACCCGATCCAGCCCTAACTATAAGCCTTAGCGAAAAGGAAAGTTTTAAGCCTAATCTTAAAAGTAGAGAGGGTATCTGTCTCCCTGATCTGAATTGGGAGCTGGTTCCACAGGAGAGGAGCCTGAAAGCTGAAGGCTCTGCCTCCCATTCTACTCTTACAAACCCTAGGAACCACAAGTAAGCCCGCAGTCTGAGAGCGAAGCGCTGTAATGGGGTAATATGGTACTACGAGGTCCCTAAGATAAGATGGGACCTGATTATTCAAAATCAGGTCCCATTTCACTTTTGATACATCTGAACGTTGCCATGGAGATGGACGTATGCCACGTTTTTGTGTGTAAGCACGCTTTGTACATGAGGCCCTGGTTGCTGAGCTGTTTCACGGCAAGCTGTGTGTCATTTTCTCATGTTTCCACAGTCTAGGGTCCATGTTAAGTGTTGCATTAGAAAAATGCTGTTACCCGCCAAACACAGAGGAAAAGGAAAGCAAAAACATGAGGCTATTTGGGAGCGTCTTAAACAGTGAAAGCCTGCTGTGTTCTCAGGAAAGTCCAAACTGCCGAGAATACAACAGATAGGAAGTGTGGTTAATGACACCACTCTGCACTGTAGTAAGCCAGATCAAAAATACCCTCCAATAACACACTGCTGGGCTCGTGGGCAAAATGCACACTAGATATATACCACAACGTGCAGCCTACAGTGTGAATGATCCCATTCCTGAGCTTGCGCACTTATTTTGCATGTCTCTCCATTGCTTTGTCTCCACATTTCCTCTCAGTCTCTATTGTATTGCATGAAGACAAAAATGGCTGAAAAGAAACTCCATATGTGTCAAAGTTAACAATCTGAACTGTCAAAAAAGAAACGCATGTGTTTCAATGACAGAATGCGGTGGGCAGAAAACTCAGCCTCACGGTTACCTGGCAAGTCCAAACCATCCCAGGCTGTATCCTCACCAACAGGCAAGCACCCACTCAGAGATTGGAGACTGCAAGACACACTTCATACTTTGTGTTTGGGGGGTATTTTGTGTGTAACTTTGTGTTCTTCTCCCTCATCAGTTGTGTATATGGTACATATCTGTGGAGAAGGGACACGTCATCAGACTGAGCTTCACAAACTTCAGCTTGGAGATGCAGGATTTGTGTGAGTTTGACTATGTGGAGGTGCATGATGGCATCAACATCGGAGCTGGACGGGTCCTGGGAAGGTGAAAACAATACCCGCCTGATTGGTGTTGCTCACGCTGGCTTGGATGTTCTTCTTGTTGGTGCAGTCTTACTAACCTAGAAGGGCACTCACTGAGCACATTCCTCCATCAAGGCCCAACAGTCCTCTGCTTCCATGTCTGCTGATGTCCTAATCTCTTTCTTGATCATATTGATAAGGACATTCCCTTGATCTTTTCCTTCATATTCTTAGATCCTGATTGTGCTCACCTTTGGTCTAAATTACTGATCTGCTCTGATCTTTGAACCTTTTAAATATTGTGTTTTTATCAGTGCGTGCCTGTCTTGCTTCATCCTTTAATCAGGATCAAACGAATCAGGATCAAGGTGCAGATCTTGGTCTCTCAACTTCATCACTGAATTAATGAGCAATCCTGATTACAGGATCAAAGGGATCAGAGAAGGAAGGAAGGATAAAGATCAATCACATCAAAATTCAGATCTGGAGCAAAACTGAATTAGTTCTTTCTGGAACCAAAGCCTATCTCACAACTAAAGTTCATTGAATTTGATCACCATATTTTTCCATATATAAATGGTAAATAAAATGTAAATGGACTGCATTTATATAGCGCTTTTCCATCTGAATCAGACGCTCAAAGCGCTTTACAATTATGCCTCACATTCACCCTGATGTCAGGGTGCTGCCATACAAGGTGCTCACTACACACCAGGAGCAATAGGTGATTAAAGGCCTTGCCCAAGGACCCTTAGTGATTTTCCAGTCAGGTGGGGATTTGAACCCATGATGTTCTGGACTCAAGCCCAACACTTTAGCCACTAGACCATCACCTCCCCCGCATAAATTGCACTGGAATATAAATCACATCTTTTTTCTGTATTAGCAGCTCTTTACTTTGGGGATTTTTGTGCACTGCTGTAACTTGATAGTGTAGCGGTATTGGCCAATCAATTAAGTGCGCTTGTTTTCCATGTGAAAGGTTCCTGGTTCAATTGCCACCCCTCCCCATTCTCCATGTCATGTGGAGTTGCTTCAGGAAAGGATCAAGACTAAAACCTGTGCCAACATTGATATCCAGATCAGAAAAAATCAGCAGAAAAAAATCAGCAGAATTTGAACCCCCTCTATATATGGGCATGCCCCATATTCTCCACCTTTTTAAGCATTTTTCTTTTTTGCATTTCAGCTGACCACACTAATTACAGCCCTCTTAATCCCCTGCCACTTTAAGCATTTTTTAATGTACATGTAAATTAATATTCAATGTTTTCAGCTAGTTGACAGTAGGGCTGCACAATATGGCCAAATGATCGTATCTCAATATTGTCATATAAATTGTCATGTAAATGTCACTTATATACATGCTGTCCATATTCTTGAGCCGCTTAGATGGGTAGGGAGAGTTCCCATGGGATAAAAAAGCTTTTCAACCGACCATCCCTGGTTCTCAAGACCAGGCACCTAAGTGGCTCGACTCTCTTTGTTTAAAGATATTTATGTGTATCTTAGTAAACACTAGTAGAGTTCCACTTTAGATTTGGAATGTATAATAGAAGATATACCTTACTGAATTTTCATATCAATATGATAAACGTTATGACTATGATTTGACACAAAGTGCAGCAACAGTGAAAATTGAACATTCTTAAACAAAACAGTAATAATTCCACACTCATTCTGCACTGCATAATGTTAGGATACTGTTCCCTCCAAAAGTATTGGAACACTTGGAATTTCACACATTTTAATTTGTTTCTGCCATTTTAAATACAAGAAAAAGAAAAAAAAAAAAGAAAGAATTCAAATTCAGAAAATGATCTTCCTCAAACTGAAAGCAAATCTCTAAAACTTGATAAAACCTGTAAATAATAATCAGTTTTATTGCCAGTTTTCTTTAGACAAGTCAGGGGATGGAAACATGAACATTTCCAAGTCACTGAATATGTCTTGGACTTAATTTACATCAATAATGAAGAAATACAAAAGTTTCTTTCACCAAAACATCAAATATAGACTTTCATCTCAAATGTACTTTCTGTCAAATTGTAGCTGAACTTTCAGGTCTTCTTTTTAAGAAAATCCTCCTCTACACCACTTCATCAGGAAGCTAGATTTTATATTTTTATTTAATTTATATCAAGTTGTAGAGATTTGCTTTCAGTTTGAGTTAAGGAAGATAATTTTAGAAAAAAAAATGTATGAGTCACAGGACCTCTCAAACTAGTAACAAAACATGACTTATACTACAAAAAATACAATAATTTTGTTTTTGATATGTTGCTGGCGAAATAACAGACACACCAGGAGCAAGCTGTGTAAAAATGTGCACACTATTTCATTATCTGCAAGTACTCATTAAACGCAACCGAAAGCCGTCTGAATAATCCGAATGGTTTCCACCTGGTTGTCGCCCAGTTTCTGGCAAAATTTGATGCAGTCGCACTGCACCAGTCATTCCGCCATTTCCTTGCAAAGAAAAAACGACGAAAGACTACACCCATCCTCACACAAAGGCTGCTTACAAGCAAATGACGCAATCGACAGGCATGAAAAAATTCACACAAGCGCACTAAGGTTCAAGGTTGGCTCATGCAAGCACACGTGATTCAAATCCATCAGGTTTTTGAAAAAAATAAAAAGGTCGGATACTTTTCTAACAGACCTCATATGTGCAGTGCCGATAGTGATTTTCGTTTGACCAGGCTGCTTTATGAAGCATCCTGAGAATTCATGAGGTTCCCAAGATGTTGCTGCACATCCTCGCCAGCCTACTCCCAGATACTGTGAGTGCTGTACCCAGTGGAGGCAGAAACACGGATTTTTTTCAATGTCGTGCATCTGACACTGCCCAGAGCTTGCATGGACTGGGTGTTGGGTAGTAAAGTTAGGAAGGATAGTACCTTTGTTCTTCTGGAAAGGTTTACTAAGGGCCCTGTCCCACTGGCGTTTAGGAGGATTTGCGCATGAAATGAGGAGACAAAAGCTGAGCGTCCGCAACAAAGGTGGGCGGAAATGACAAATGTCCCGGGGTGGATCAGCGAATACATGAGGAAGAAAAGCAGATATAACAGGGAACAGAAGCGAAGGCGACCGCGGAGGCGCCCCCATGAGGGGCACAGTGGCCGTGATGCACTCGCCTCATCCGTGCCCACTCTGTCTGCATGCGCGACATACCATTTGCGACCGTGATGTGGCCGTACTGGGCATGCGTCATATCTGTTTTGCACGCTGTCCCGGTCCGCCGCTAAGCCACGCCAACCCGTCAGTTGCGGATATCAGCGGATGACAGGGGATATGCGGCGCGTTGGTTTTGTATGTCCTGCGTAGGTCTTCAGTATGTGTTCAGGCAGTGATGCGGATCTCATCTGCAGCAGGATTTTTGAGCCACTCAAAAATCCTGGCTGCAGACATGCGTGCCTCTGCGGATGATCACGGACGTGTTCGGATGGCGGCCGACTCATGCAGGAATGTTACACGGTTATTGCGGTTGTTTGGCGGATGTGGGCCACTTTGTGCGCATTCCATCCGCAAATCCTCCTAAACGCCAGTGGGACAGGGCCCTAACAATGCTGTGTTCTTTTCAGAATAAATGGATACTCTGATTGCAGCACTTGAGAAGCTCAGTGGGTAATCTGAGTGTCAAGGTTTGTGATTGTCCCGGATCGAGATGAAGATCCAGGCTTTTAATGACTTTTGGGACTCATTCATCATAAATCTATGTGAACCCACTGAATGTTTTGAACTTGTATAGCCATGCACTTATCTCAGTGGTGATGTTCATGTCTCTGGGTCCTTGGTCTTTTAGATCTGGAGTTGTCTGGGAACAGCTTATGGAATCATGAGGTTGCTGGACACAGGTGTCTTATCATGTTGATATCTTTACAAAAGAGCAAAGATCCAGATCTATAAAGTGCTAATTCTTCTTGTCTTACTGTATGGTTGTGAGACTTTAAGCAACAAAGGCAATGACTGCATGTCTTTAGTGTCTTCGGCGGATCCTTTGGTATCACTGGAATAACTTTGTGTCAGATGAATGATTACTTAGGGAAACTCAGATAAGGAGTATCAGGCGAGGAGGGTGCATCGGCTTTGCACATTTTGGTTCTCTCTGCATGATCCAGCATGAAAGTGTCTGAGTTTTGAGGACCACAGTGGCTGCACAAGGCCAAGGACACACCTACTTTTCACCTGGCTGTGGAAAATAGATAGATACCAACTCTCGAGATGTAGAGATCGGTCATTGTCTGCTCTCAAGAAGTGAAGGCTATTCCATGGTGTGATGGGTGCAGGAGTGTGAGGCAACATTACATGCTTCGGCTGCTCCCTTGTTTTCACTCTAAGTCGCCACAGCAGATCCGAGGTGGATCTGCATGTTGAATTGGCACAAGTTTTACACCTGATGCAACCACACATTAGATGGAAAAATGTAGCAGGGGTGAGGTTTGATTCGGGAACCTTCGGCACTGAAACCAAGCGGGCTAACCACTTGGCCACCACCCCTCCTGTATGAGTTATATGATTCCTATTTTCTGCTGTGTCTTTTGTCCCTGCTGCCTTTGTCTTGTCTCTAACTTCCCCAACCCCTTTATCTTAGATATTGCGGCACCAAAGTCCCACCAGATCTGACCTCCTCTGGTCCCCACATGGGTGTGGTGTTTGTTGCTGATGAGGGCGTGACCGACAGTGGTTTCAATGCAACGTACCAGGCTGTGTCCCTACTGGACCGTGAGTTCCACTGTTTTCATATCAAATTCTCCTTTCTTCGTTATTATCTCTGCTTTTACAAGAATTTCCTCCTTCTCCTCCCATCCTTTAAATATGATCTGCTTTTCATTCTGGAAATGTTTAGAAACTTTCATGTTAATTTGTCCCCTCGGATGTTGAACCATAATAGTGAATTAACTACAGTTTCAGTACTGTGATTCCTAAACAAAATCAACAATGACAAAATAAGTAAAAGTTGCATTTTTTTTTAATGAGTTTGTTATCCCTTAAACCTTGGGGAAGCCACACACTCTGAGTGCACACAACTATAGAATACAACCCCAGTTCCAATGAAGTTGGGACGTTGTGTGAAATGTAAATAAAAACAGAATACGATTTGCAAATCCTCCTCAACCTATATTCAGTTGAATACACCACAAAGACAAGATATTTAATGTTCAATCTGATAGACTTTTTTTTGTTTTCGTGCAAATATTTGCTCCTTTTGAAATGGATGCCTGCAACACATTTCAAAAACCTGGGACAGGGACAACAATTAAGATTGGGAAAGTTGATGAATGCTCAAAGAACAGGTGAACAGGTTAATTGTAAACAGGTGAGTGTCATGATTGGGTATAAAAGGAGCATCCCCAAAAGACTCAGCCATTCACAAGCGATGATGGGGTGAGGATCACGACTTTGTGAACAGCTGTGTAAAAAAAAATAGTCCAGCAGTTTAAGAGAAATGTTTCTCAACGTTCAATTGCAAGGAATTTAGGGATTCCATCATCTACAGTCCATAATATAATCAGAAGATTCAGAGAATCTGGAGAACTTTCTATATGTAAGCGGCAAGGCCGAAAACCAGCATTGAATGCCCGTGACCTTCGATCCCTCAGGCGGCACTGCATTAAAAACCGACATTTTGTGTAAAGGATCTTACTGCATGGGCTCAGGAACACTTCAGAAAGCCATTGTCAGTTATCACAGTTCATCGCTACATCTACAAGTGCAAGTTAAAACTCTACCATGCAAAGCGAAAGCCATACATCACCAACATCCAGAAACGCCACCGCCTTCTCTGGGCCCGAGCTGATTTAAAATGGACAGACGCAAAGTGAAAAAGTGTGCTGTGGTCTGATGAGTCCACATTTAAAATTGTTTTTGGAGAACATGGACGTCGTGTCCTCCGGACAAAAGAGGAAAAAGACCATCCAGATTGTTGCCAGCGCAAAGTTAAAAAGCCAGCATCTGTGATGGTATGGGGGTGTGTTAGTGCCCATGACATGGGCAACTTACACATCTGTGATGGCACCATTAATGCTGAAAGGTACATCCAGGGTTTGGAGCAACACATGCTGCCATCCAAGCAACGTCTTTTCAGGGATGTCCCTGCTTATTTCAGCAAGACAATGCCAAGCAACATTCTGCATGTGTTACAACAGTGTGGCTTCACAGTAAAAGAGTGCAGGTACTTGACTGGCCTGCCTGCAGTCTAGACCTGTTGCACACTGAAAATGTGTGGCGCATTATGAAGCGCAAAATACGACAACAGAGACCCCGGACTGTTGAACAACTGAAGTCGTGCATCAAGCAAAAATGGGAAAGAATTCCACCTACAAAGCTTCAACAATTAGTGTCCTCAGTTCCCAAAAGCTTATTGAGTGTTGTTAGAAGGAAAGGTGATGTAACACAGTGATAAACATACCACTGCCCCAGCTTTTTTGAAACATGTTGCAGGCATCCATTTCAAAATGAGCAAATATCTGCACAAAAGCAATAAAGTCTATCAGTTTGAACATTAAATATCTTGTCTTTGTGGTGTATTCAATTGAATATAGGTTGAAGAGGATTTGCAAATCATTGTATTCTGTTTTTATTTACATTTTACACAACGTCCCAACAGGCTCGGACTGATAATCTGTGATTTTGGGCATTTGCCTGGTGGGCCGCTGCACGTTTAGACGTGCGGGGGCCGGCCATCCCATATTTATAGAGATTATGGAAATATACAGTGTTCTCGAACCGCGCGCTGCTGTCAACACGAGGAAAATCCATGATCGGTGAAGCTACAGCATTTAATCGGCGCAGCTGCAGAGCCACTTCCTGAATTTGTGTCAAAATAAAAGTTCTGTAGTGTTTCATACACAGCGCAGTCTTATTCTAGGTTTCAGTTTTGTTTCCGTTTGATCACACAACGGAGACTTACATCGAGCACAATGACTGACAAGACCAACAGCCAATGACAATGGAGAAGCATACAGGGTGGCCAATCAGATTGCAGGAAGAGCAGGCGGCCACTCCCGCCCCTGTGAATGCATTGAGTCCTCGGCGCCTGGACTTCTCTCCGCTCTTCTACTGATACAAGGTTAGAATCGTTTCTTTTATCTTAATTAACTGTGCTTTACTTTTGTTAATCTTTAAATGCAACAGCTACGGACTTCAGCTCCTTAATTGTGCTACTGCGTGAATCCTAGCAGTGGTTACACATTACCTCTCTCTCTCTCTCTCACTCACACACACACATTGGAGACACCAAAACTTTTTTCCGCTTGTGTGCTTTTGCTTCCGTTTTGTCAGACCCGGCGACAGAAAAAAAAAAATCACAGAGGGCGGGGTCGCCCCCCCCCCAATAAAAGTGCGCACTGGAGGAGACGTGCGCTCCTTGAAAGCTCGTGTATTTACGCTGCACCGTTGTAAGAGACTGACTATGTTTTGTACAGATCAGTGGTTTCTGCACCAATCGGATTGGTCCAATCCATTTTGTAGAGATCAGTGTTTTCTGCCACGAGTCTTCCGTGTTTTGGCCCGACGCGTTGTTCCTATTGGACAATGCGAAGGTACGTCACAGCTCAGAGTGTCGAAAGTTGGCGCATCTCATCTCGACAGAACACCGGCTCTGTGTGGTATGTAGGAGATCACTTGACCGAGCGTCTATACGTTCAAATAGTCATCACTCTTCACTCTTAAGGGCCTTTCACACTGAATCCGTCAGGCCAATGCGTCAACGGATCGGGATCCGTCGAATCCGTTGGATGACGTCAGACGCGTCGCTTTGGAAGTGGCAAAAAAAAGTGGAGGGTGGAGATTTCCACGTCACACTCTGGCTGTTTCCACAATCTGAAAACGTTCAGCGATCGCCATCTTGAATTTGGGTCGCCTGAACCACAAAAAAAGCTTTAAAAAACAGCAGTAGAACGATTCTCCCATCACCCTGCTGGGAGAAGGTTTTTTTTTCCCAGCTACTTTTCGGAGTGACGCCGACCGAGGAGGAAGATGGACGAGGAGGACCGACGATCGAACGGCGACAGCGGACCAAACCGCACGGAGAAGCCGGCCTTCAGGCATCATCACTGGGCAGACCGAGGCAGGCAGCCGGGGTGATGGAGCAGACCCACTCAGTCTGGAATTTTCCACTTTTTGGATATATGCGAAGTCCCAGTTTGCCCAACGGAGTTTAGTTCTGCAGCTTTATCGAGGTGAGAATAATGTAAAAATAAAACGTGGCATTTACTTAACTGCTTTGAAGGTTTAATGATCAGCTAACGTTAGCGTAGCCTTTTAGCACACTTGATCTGAGGGAACACTTTAATTTCTAAATGGTTCAGTCTTTTTATTTTTACCAAATAAAGATACAGCTTTTTTCAGACACCACAAAAGCTTAACTTTGTGCAGTCTGTGCTTCGCTCTCAGACTGCAGGCTTACTTGTAGTTCCTAGGGTTTGTAAGAGTAGAATGGGAGGCAGAGCCTTCAGCTTTCAGGCTCCTCTCCTGTGGAACCAGCTCCCAATTCAGATCAGGGAGACAGACACCCTCTCTACTTTTAAGATTAGGCTTAAAACTTTCCTTTTTGCTAAAGCTTATAGTTAGGGCTGGATCAGGTGACCCTGAACCATCCCTTAGTTATGCTGCTATAGACTTAAACTGCTGGGGGGTTCCCATAATGCACTGAGTGTTTCTTTCTCTTTTTGCTCTGTATGCACCACTCTGCATTTAATCATTAGTGATTGATCTCTGCTCTCTTCCAC
The DNA here is from genome assembly GCF_902500255.1 of Thalassophryne amazonica. Classification (NCBI taxonomy): domain Eukaryota; kingdom Metazoa; phylum Chordata; class Actinopteri; order Batrachoidiformes; family Batrachoididae; genus Thalassophryne; species Thalassophryne amazonica. The sequence goes on from NC_047106.1 coordinate 51,877,781, forward strand.
AGCATGTCTTTTTCCTGGTTCTCTCCCTCAGCCCCAACCAGTCCCAGCAGAAGACTGCCCCTCCCTGAGCCTGGTTCTGCTGGAGGTTTCTTCCTGTTAAAAGGGAGTTTTTCCTTCCCACTGTCGCCAAGTGCTTGCTCACAGGGGGTCGTTTTGACCATTGGGGTTTTTACGTAATTATTGTATGGCCTTGCCCTACAATATATAGCGCCTTGGGGCAACTGTTTGTTGTAGGACGCCCCTTCCAAGATGGCGGCCAATGCGGTTTCTGCCACCCGTCTTCCGTGTTTTGGCCCGACGCGTCGTTCCTATTGGACAACGCAAAGGTACGTCACAGCTCAGCAGGTCGGAAGTTGGATTGGCTTGAACTTTGACTCCGTCAGCCTGCTGACAAGCGGCAATGCGCGCTCCCGTTACATGCGTCGGTTTAGCTCGGCTTTTGTCGTGACGCATCTGACGCATCTAAAATGCAACGCGTCTCATTGAAAATAATGCTTTTTAGACAGATTTTTGACGCATCTGACGGATTCAGTGTGAAAGGCCCATAACGTGTGACAGGACTGCTCATTTATAGAGCGGTTTTCTGAAGAAAAATCATTGGAAATGTTTTTTTTGTTGTTGTTACCTCAAAATTTCTGATTACTGTTAAAAAAAAGTTTAGAACATTTGTAATTAAAACTGGTAAATAAATCAATAAATGGTTCTTTAGAAACCTTTCATCTGTAAACCACCTGTTATTTCAGATTAGATCATTTCTTGTTTAACATAAGGAACCTCGAACATTTATTTTTAGACAAATAAAATAACATGGAAACGTGTATATTTTTTGAAGTCTGGTAGATTATTTATATCTTATTTCAACCAGAAAAACAAACACTAAATATATACAAATGTTTATTATAAATGCAAAAGGAAATAATTTAGCAATGACTGCAGTGTGATTGTAAAGTAGGATTTCTGTGACAAACCTCATGATTTAAACTTGTAATTTCGTCAAAATATGTAATTGCCTTTAATGTTATTAGGACGCCCCCTCGTGGCGCCGGGAACGCGTTTTGTACTATGATCAAGGTGAAAATGACAGTGAAAGTGTGTGTTTAGGTGTGTGTTCATGGTGTTTAGGTGTATAGTATTTGTTCATTGGGGGTTCGGTATGGACGGGTGGGTGTGCGTGTTTGGGGGTGGATTCGTCGGGCCAATAGTGGGCTGGTCCAGAGGAAAAATGCCAGGGCCGAAATTTGTTCCCAGTCCGACCCTGCGTCCCAACTTCGTTGGAACTGGGCTTGTACATCAAATAACAACAACAAAAGGATGGGCCTCAATCTGTGTCCTCGTGCTTGTCACATATTGCTTGTCTTGTAGGGACATGTGGCCCCAACCATTTTGCCTGCAGGACAGGTGAGTGTGTCCAGCAGCAGTGGATGTGTGATGGCTGGAATGACTGCACTGATGGACAAGATGAGGATGGCTGTGACAACAAAACCTACCCCTCATATGGTAACCTCGGCTTCAGAGAATTCAAGGTTGAAAATAAATACAAAAATATATTTGATACAGTTGTGTTCAGAGGTTTACATACACCCATAAACATGAATGTGATGTCTTTCAATTACTAGGTATTATTACACATGGGCATGAAGACAGTAAGGGCTATGGCAATGACATTTGACCCTAATGACCTTGACCCAAAAGACTGACCTCTGGCTGACTTTGGTGGTGTAAATCTGGAATGCACCTACAATGCATCCGGAAAGTATTCAGTGCCACTCTTTTTTCCACATTTTGATATGTTACAGCCTTATTCCAAAATGGAGTAAATTTGTTTGTCTCCCTCAAAGTCCTACTCACAACACCACATAATGACAACATAAAAAAAGATTTTTTTCATTTTTGCAAATTTATTAAAAATAAAAACCAAGAAATCACATGCACGTAAGTATTCACACCCTTTGCTCAATACTTTGTTGATGCACCTTTGGCAGCAATTACAGCCTCAAATCTTCTTGAACGTGATGCCACAAGCTTGGTGTACCTATCTTTAGGCAGTTTTGTCCATTCCTCTTTGCAGCACCTCTCAAGCTCCATCAGGTTGGATGGGGAGCGTCGGTGCACAACCATTTTTAGGTGTTCAGTCTGATTCAGGTCTGGGCTCTGGCTGGGCCACACAAGGACATACAGAGTTGTTCTGAAGTGACTCCTTTCATATCTTGGCTGTCCATTGGGTTCTTGGTCACCTCCCTGACTAAGGTCCTTCTCCCCCGATTGCTCAGTTTAGATACGCGGCCAGTGAATACTTTCTGGATGCACTATTTGTGTGCCACATTTTGTCCAATTTGGATTGAAAATCAAAGACCTTGACTTTGACCTTTGCCAAAATGAATCATTTAAAAGTCACTTTTGGCGTCAGTCTACAATGACACGTTTTCACAGAAATTAGCAAAAAGACCTGGAAGGAGTATGCAAAAAACAGGCAGGCATGATCTTGCCCCCAATGATTGACCTTTGATTTCAGTGACTTTAACTTTTGTGGTAAATGTGATGTCACCCAGGCAATTCCAGAAACCTCCTTCATGTGTGTCAGGTTTGATGGACACTGGAGTGGAAAAAGTATCAATAATATTGACCTTTGACCCCAACGACCATGACCATTGCCAAAACCATTCAAGGGCAATTGTGGGGTTGATGGTCATCTAGTCATCCTGCCAGCTGAAATTGATTGATTTCAGCTGTGCCAACATTAAATGTTTTTGCTTGACAAAACTAAATGGATTGAGCAATGAGAAAGTCCAACAAGCTCCGCACAGATGTGTGTTTATGTATATACACACACAATAGGAGGGCAGAGATGGAGATTAATATAGTGTAGATCATACATAGTATTTATTGAATTCAACTGACTGCATAGTGAAACAGATTAAATATTTGCCTCTCTTAAAAGCTTCATCGTGTGAACTCATAGAGGTTGAGATGTGTTGGGGTCTCAGCTACAACCGCACTTCATTTCCCAACATCTGGCTTTCCATCGCTGACCAGACAGAGGCTGCCACCCTGCTGCAACCATACCGGGTATAAAGTTAGGCCACTTTTTTTAGTATCAACTTTCCTTTTACCTTGCAACATCAGAACCTAAATGGCAAATCTTGTGCCGTCTTGCCTCCAGATGCTGATGGAGCTGTTGTGCTTCGAGACCTTCCGCAAACTGTTGTGTGGTTTGTTCCTGCCCCACTGCAGCCCTCACGGCGGTGTCCTTCAGCCGTGCCGCTCTGTCTGCTTCTTGGCGGAACAGCAGTGTGGTCCAGCTCTGGATGTCTTGTCCTTCAGCTGGCCCTTCAACTGCCACCTCCTTCCTGACTCACAGGATCCCGTCAAGTGCTCATTGCCTTGACACCTCACCAGAACAAGCATTCTAGTACTTAAAATCTGAGTTAACAGAACTGGAATCTGGGTGGATTTGCCATTTTCTGAGCACGCAGCTTTTGATTTGAAGCAAACACATTGGTTTATGAGCTGCACTTAAAACAACTACTTGTGTAATTTGTGAACACTGTAGCAGTGAGTTTCAAGTGAAGGAATATACAAATAAAAGACCTGCTTTACCACCAGGAACCAAAACTATAAAGTGTGTTTTACTGTCATTTATTACTTTGACAAATATCTTAAAATACAAAAGACATTTTCAGACTTATTACATTGTTCACAAATATATCACCTCGTGCTTCCACTACAACCTCCTCCAATAAGATGTTTTCACCTTTTTGTCTGCAGAAAAAAAAACAAAAAAAATATACAAATATTTTACTGAAACTTGATAGAAAAAGTGTTGATTGGATTTACATTAGTAAACAAATCAGTGGGCATAAGTATTTAGGGCTACAGCAATCTGACATTTGTCCTCAAATACTTTAAACTTAACCCAAATGACTGACCTCTGGCTGACTGCCACAGCAATATTGGAATCCAGCTAAATATGTGTGACATTTAGTCCAGACTAGGTTCAAAGTCAATTCTTTAACCTTTTCTAAAATAAAATGTTGAGCAATTTCAGAGCCAGCTTCCATTTATATACCAAGTTTGGTGCTAAACAGACAAAGGACCTGGTCAGCCTACAGACAACCTTGGTTCAAATCAGTTGTACTTCAGCAGCGCTGCACCCTCCCCTGGACTGAAACTTGGTCACAGACAGAGGGCTGTTGGGCCTTGGGGGAAGGATGCACTCTGTCGAGTGCCCTTATTTCAGTGTCTACATCCTCACGTACCTATACTGTGAGGTAAAACACAAAAATGAGGCAGAGTTTGAATCATAGGACAGCTCGTGCACATCTTTTAGGTTTTCTTAATAAATCCACACAATCTGCAACGGTCTGTAGATTTTATGACAGAACAAACCAGTTTGTACTTACGAAACTGAGGAGATTTGATATTAATATTGGCAATGAGCAGATGTCAGCTATAGTCCCATCAAAACATCTGACACATCCTAGTGGCATTTCTTTTTTCCCCCCTCAGTATGCTAGTACTAATGCCGCATTTAAAACAAACGCACACACACACAAAGTCAAACATGAGACATTTGTCCTTTTTATTTAAGAACACAGCAGGATAACAGATTTGTTTACAAATAATTTAAAATTTGGAGCTAAAGCTCCAAAAGCGCTTAAGTGAAAGGTGTCGCTGATTAATGATTCCCTTATTGTGCAGGAAATAAACATAAATTAATCCTCAGAGCAAACGTGGAAGAAGTCTACAGTCACAGGTTTTCTCAGCTTGCACATTTGCTTCGCCGTCAGTCATGTGACAGGTGAACTTTGATTGGCCGAGGCACTTTTCAAGGTGGGATGATGAGCTTCAGTGAATTGTCCAGAGCGATGGCGGTCAGGCCCCACACTCTATGCTTCCCATTACGGAACACCGGCAGTGTGTATCCGTACTTGTCTCCTGTGCGGAAGTGTGTGTAGCCGCGGTTCTGAGAGTCACACAAGTGGGACAAAGGCAAAGTGAAGATCTCCTCCACCTAATGAAGGCACAGATAATTAAAACATGTTAAGACCTGTGGATACATACCTCTATCATACTAATGCTGCGTTCAAGACAGCTCGGAAAATCAATGTTGGAAAGGTTTGAAAACTGTTCACTTAATGAACTCTGAAAACCATGTGGATGTGCACAGTAACGTATTTGAGCTTTGTTGTCATTACGAGGAAGACATGTTTGGGGGGACTTATTTTTGGCACAACCTCTGACAGCCTAAAAATGTTGTCCTTTTTGGGGGGGGTCCCCATTACCTATATAGAATATACTACAAATGGAGTCAATGGATTTTGGCTTTCTGATACTAACAGGCAGGCTATTCCACAGTGCAGGAGCATGACAGTAAAAAGCTCTAAAACCTGCTGACTTCTTTTTAACCCTGGGAATACAGAGCAAATCTGCATCGAGCAATCACAGGGCACGAGGATACCATTTAGAACCTTATATGTCAGGAGCAAAAAAGTTGGAATCTGCCCTTCGAGTCACAGGGAGCCAGCTATTGTAAGGGAGGTGATGGTCTAGTGGTTAAGGTGTTGGACTTGAGACCACAAGATCCTCGGTTCAAATCCCAGCCTGACTGGAAAATCATTAAAGACACTGGGCAAGGTCTTTAATCCCCTATTGCTCCTGGTATGTAGTGAGCACCTTGTATGGCAGCATCCTCACATCAGGGTGAATGTGAGGCATTATTTTTAAAGCACTTTGAGCATCTGATGTATTACTCCAATCTCTCTCTCTCTCTCTCTCTCTCTCTCTCTCTCTCTCTCTCTCTCTCTCTCTATATATATAAAGAAAACAAATACACAACTCTTACTTTTTTATCTTCTCCTCCGGTATTAAAACAAATACAGGGTATCGAGTATTTTACTGGGTATCACTACTGCTTTTAACATTCTAGTATCGTGACAACTCCAATAAGTAGTTTAGAAGTTTAAAATGTATGATTACTGAACCTCAGAAGGGTTTGGCTTGAAGGACAGTGATTCTAAGGGGCCCAGGTTAGCCAGCACAGGAACAACCATCAATCCAGACTGTGAAGAGACAAAAGAAGATCACAAGGGTCAAACATCAAAATACAAATGGGCTCTGAAAATTAAGCAACCAAATGAACAAGATCACCAAATTATACACCTCCAATTTAATTTGGCAGGTTACAAGATAATGGTATTTATCATTTTTGAATTACAGTGAACAAATGAGACAAAAAATCTAATTTATCTGTTCACTCACAGCATTGACTGAAATATCTGACTGTGCATTTACTTTAATACTAAATGGAACACTTCATAAAACTTTAATGTGCTGAGCTGGTAACAGCTTAGTGCTTGTACAGGAAAATATATATATATTAATGAGGGACCTAATGAGTGGATTAGTGCATGTTAGTCAAATCTTGTCTGCAATAACTCAAACAATAAATGCTATTACATTGTAACTCACCAAACCAAATTAAAAGAGCACATAATGATGAACTTCACAAAACTTTGATGCACCAGATCGAGAAAACAGCAACTTTATTTTGCTATGTAATATCCAACAGACATGTCTGCCACCTACTGGATGAGGTGCCCACCTTCACCTGACTGGCAGCCAAGCTAGCAACCATGGGGAAGAATGTGATTCCCACTATGGGACAACAGGAAAGTAAAACTAGAATTAAAGAATGGATAGAATGTGTGGTTGTGGATAAAACCAAAACATTTCATTAATGCAAACTGGAAATACTTTTTTTTTTTTTTGCAATGTTTCTCAAGCTTTGCAATGCCTGTGTTTCGAAACACTGCTCCAAATTCATTTTTGTCCTCAAAATTCTACACACAATACCCATAATGACAATGTGATAAAGTTTTTTTTTTTAGGTTTATGCAAATTGAATAAAAATAATAACAAAAAATGAAGAAATCACATGTGCATAAGTATTCATAGCTTTTAACATGAAGCTCAAAATAGAGCTCAGGTGCATCCTTTTTCCACTCATTATCTTTGAGATGTTTCTTCAGCTTAATTGGAGTTCACCTGGAGTAAATTCAGTTGACTGGACATGATTTGGAAAGGCACACGGCTGTCTGCATCATGGGTTAAAGCAGGGGTAGGCAACCTGTTCCAGAAAGAGCCATGAGGGTGCAGGTTTTCTTTGCAGCCACTGACTCCACCAGGTGATTTTACTGATTAATATCACTTATAGCAGATGGAATCAGTTAATCAGTGAAATCACCTGGTGGAGTCACTGGCTGCAAAGAAAACCTGCACCCTCATGGCTCTTTCTGGAACAGGTTGCCTACCCCTGGGTTAAATCAATAAATTTTCATCTGACTGAATTTTTTTCCTGGCAAAAATCAATGCCAGCAATTCCCTAAAATGTGGCTAGTGGAGGCACACAGTTTCCTCAATAAATACATTATACAGTATACAAATCTATTCTAAATAGCCTCTAAGGAGAGAGAGAGACAAAGCATAAAAAGAATGCAAAACCTGAACTTAAAGGTACATGAAAGGGTGGTGGGGGGCAGGGTGTAGTCTTGATTCTGGAGGATCTGGGGGTGCTCCCCCAGAACATTTTTAAAAGAGCAAGTCAAATTTTGTATATTCTGGTGAATTTTAATAGGTATGAAGCCCTCTGAAACAAACAAACAAACAAAAAAACTCACTTCAAACTATCAAGTAAAAACACAGTACTGATTATGGGGGGGTCTGGGGGATCTCCCCCAGAAATTTTTTAAAAGAGCAAGTTAAATTTTGTATATTCTAGTGAATTTTAATGGGTATGAAGCCCTCTGAAACAAAGAAAACTCACTTCAAACTGTCAAATAAAAATTCTTTGTCTTTGTGTTGCTGGCCGTACAGTCAATAAAATACAAAATTAGGGCTTAAAGCAACTGACGTTGTTCTGCTGTGCACAAAGTAGCACTGTCACCCGTTTTGAAAACACATGCGCACTGAGAAACTCAAAACTGGCTTATTCACATTTAATCGGTAAAATGCTCTCACTCGTAAAACAAACTAGGGCTGCAACTAACGATTATTTTAGTAATCGATTAATCAGTTGATTATTTTTTCAATTAATCATTTTTTTATTTTTTGTTTTTTACTTACATGTGAGTTTTGCCATTATTTCTTTCGGTGAGTTATTATTAAAAGGCCTTTATCACGCAACATCGTTTGAGCTTGTAATAAAGTTATGATGTTATATTCTCGTCAAAAACATATCTGGAGTAGTGTTTTGTTTTATTTTGCACATACATACATACATACATACATCACCGACACACCACAAAGAGATTTCCATCAGGTTTCACTCGATTATGAGCATTTTTAGATGCCTACAGCAACTATCTCAACCACTGACAACATATTACAGCAAGAGTCCACAAAGTATTTTAAAGGCCTGACTAAAGTGTAATACAGTGAGGAAAATAAGTATTTGAACACCCTGCAATTTTGCAAGTTCTCCCACTTATAATTCATGGAGGGTTCTGAAATTTTCATCTTAGGTGCATGTCCACTGTGAGAGACATAATCTAAAAAAAAAAAAAAAACAATCCGGAAATGACAATGTATGATTTTTTAATAATTTATTTGTATGTTACTGGTGCAAATAAGTATTTGAACACCTACCAACCAGCATGAATTCTGGCTCACACAAACCTGTTAATTTTTCTTTAAGAAGCCCTCTTATTCTGCACTCTTTACCTGTATTAATTGCACCTGTTTGAACTTGTTACCTGCATAAAAGACACCTGTTCACACACTCAATCGATCACACTCCAACCTGTCCACCACAGGCAAGACCAAAGAGCTGTCTAAGGACACCAGGGACAAAACTGTAGACCTGCACAAGGCTGGGATGGACTACAGGACAACAGGCAATCAGCTTGGCAGAAGACAACTGTTATGATTATTTATTAGAAAGTGGAAGAAACACAAGATGACTGTCAGTCTCCCTCGGTCTGGGATTCCATGCAAGATCTCACTTTGTTGGGAAAGGATGATTCTGGGAAAGTTCAGAACTACACAGGAGGACCTGGTCAATGACCTGAAGAGAGCTGGGACCACAGTCACAAAGATTATATTAGTAACACAAGATGCTGTCATGGTTTAAAAACCTGCAGGGCAGCAAGGTCCCCCTGCTCAATCAATCAATCAATCAATCAATTTTTTTATATAGCGCCAAATCACAACAAACAGTTGCCCCAAGGCGCTTTATATTGTAAGGCAAGGCCATACAATAATTATGTAAAACCCCAACGGTCAAAACGACCCCCTGTGAGCAAGCACTTGGCTACAGTGGGAAGGAAAAACTCCCTTTTAACAGGAAGAAACCTCCAGCAGAACCAGGCTCAGGGAGGGGCAGTCTTCTGCTGGGACTGGTTGGGGCTGAGGGAGAGAACCAGGAAAAAGACATGCTGTGGAGGGGAGCAGAGATCGATCACTAATGATTAAATGCAGAGTGGTGCATACAGAGCAAAAAGAGAAAGAAACAGTGCATCATGGGAACCCCCCAGCAGTCTACGTCTATAGCAGCATAACTAAGGGATGGTTCAGGGTCACCTGATCCAGCCCTAACTATAAGCTTTAGCAAAAAGGAAAGTTTTAAGCCTAATCTTAAAAGTAGAGAGGCTGTCTGTCTCCCTCATCTGAATTGGGAGCTGGTTCCACAGGAGAGGAGCCTGAAAGCTGAAGGCTCTGCCTCCCATTCTACTCTTACAAACCCTAGGAACTACAAGTAAGCCTGCAGTCTGAGAGCGAAGCGCTCTATTGGGGTGATATGGTACTACGAGGTCCCTAAGATAAGATGGGACCTGATTATTCAAAACCTTATAAGTAAGAAGAAGAATTTTAAATTCTATTCTAGAATTAACAGGAAGCCAATGAAGAGAGGCCAATATGGGTGAGATATGCTCTCTCCTTCTAGTCCCCGTCAGTACTCTAGCTGCAGCATTTTGAATTAACTGAAGGCTTTTTAGGGAACTTTTAGGACAACCTGATAATAATGAATTACAATAGTCCAGCCTAGAGGAAATAAATGCATGAATTAGTTTTTCAGCATCACTCTGAGACAAGACCTTTCTGATTTTAGAGATATTGCGTAAATGCAAAAAAGCAGTCCTACATATTTGTTTAATATGCGCTTTGAATGACATATCCTGATCAAAAATGACTCCAAGATTTCTCACAGTATTACTAGAGGTCAGGGTAATGCCATCCAGAGTAAGGATCTGGTTAGACACCATGTTTCTAAGATTTGTGGGGCCAAGTACAATAACCTCAGTTTTATCTGAGTTTAAAAGCAGGAAATTAGAGGTCATCCATGTCTTTATGTCTGTAAGACAATCCTGCAGTTTAGCTAATTGTTGTGTGTCCTCTGGCTTCATGGATAGATAAAGCTGGGTATCATCTGCGTAACAATGAAAATTTAAGCAATACCATCTAATAATACTGCCTAAGGGAAGCATGTATAAAGTGAATAAAATTGGTCCTAGCACAGAACCTTGTGGAACTCCATAATTAACTTTAGTCTGTGAAGAAGATTCCCCATTTACATGAACAAATTGTAATCTATTAGACAAATATGATTCAAACCACCACAGCGCGGTGCCTTTAATACCTATGGCATGCTCTAATCTCTGTAATAAAATTTTATGGTCAACAGTATCAAAAGCAGCACTGAGGTCTAACAGAACAAGCACAGAGATGAGTCCACTGTCCGAGGCCATAAGAAGATCATTTGTAACCTTCACTAATGCTGTTTCTGTACTATGATGAATTCTAAAACCTGACTGAAACTCTTCAAATAGACCATTCCTCTGCAGATGATCAGTTAGCTGTTTTACAACTACCCTTTCAAGAATTTTTGAGAGAAAAGGAAGGTTGGAGATTGGCCTATAATTAGCTAAGATAGCTGGGTCAAGTGATGGCTTTTTAAGTAATGGTTTAATTACTGCCACCTTAAAAGCCTGTGGTACATAGCCAACTAACAAAGATAGATTGATCATATTTAAGATTGAAGCATTAAATAATGGTAGGGCTTCCTTGAGCAGCCTGGTAGGAATGGGGTCTAATAAACATGTTGATGGTTTGGATGAAGTAACTAATGAAGATAACTCAGACAGAACAATCGGAGAGAAAGAGTCTAACCAAATACCGGCATCACTGAAAGCAGCCAAAGATAACAATACGTCTTTGGGATGGTTATGAGTAATTTTTTCTCTAATAGTTAAAATTTTGTTAGCAAAGAAAGTCATGAAGTCATTACTAGTTAAAGTTAATGGAATACTCAGCTCAATAGAGCTCTGACTCTTTGTCAGCCTGGCTACAGTGCTGAAAAGAAACCTGGGGTTGTTCTTATTTTCTTCAATTAGTGATGAGTAGAAAGATGTCCTAGCTTTACGGAGGGCTTTTTTATAGAGCAACAGACTTTTTCCAGGCTAAGTGAAGAGCTTCTAAATTAGTGAGACGCCATTTCCTCTCCAATTTACGGGTTATCTGCTTTAAGCTACGAGTTTGTGAGTTATACCACGGAGTCAGGCAGTTCTGATTTAAAGCTCTCTTTTTTAGAGGAGCTACAGCATCCAAAGTTGTCTTCAATGAGGATGTAAAACTATTGACGAGATACTCTATCTCACTTACAGAGTTTAGGTAGCTACTCTGCACTGTGTTGGCATATGGCATAGAGAACATAAAGAAGGAATCATATCCTTAAACCTAGTTACAGCGCTTTCTGAAAGACTTCTAGTGTAATGAAACTTATTCCCCACTGCTGGGTAGTCCATCAGAGTAAATGTAAATGTTATTAAGAAATGATCAGACAGAAGGGAGTTTTCAGGGAATACTGTTAAGTCTTCAATTTCCATACCATAAGTCAGAACAAGATCTAAGATATGATTAAAGTGGTGGGTGGACTCATTTACTTTTTGAGCAAAGCCAATAGAGTTTAATAATAGATTAAATGCAGTGTTGAGGCTGTCATTCTCAGCATCTGTGTGGATGTTAAAATCGCCCACTATAATTATCTTATCTGAGCTAAGCACCAAGTCAGACAAAATGTCTGAAAATTCACAGAGAAACTCACAGTAACGACCAGGTGGACGATAGATAATAACAAATAAAACTGTTTTTTGGGACTTCCAATTTGGATGGACAAGACTAAGAGTCAAGCTTTCAAATGAATTAAAGCTCTGCCTGGGTTTTTGATTAATTAATAAGCTGGAATGGAAGATTGCTGCTAATCCTCCTCCCCGGCCCGTGCTACGAGCATTCTGACAGTTAGTGTGACTCGGGGGTGTTGACTCATTTAAACTAACATATTCATCCTCCTGTAACCAGGTTTCTGTAAGGCAGAATAAATCAATATGTTGATCAATTATTATATCATTTACCAACAGGGACTTAGAAGAGAGAGACCTAATGTTTAATAGACCACATTTAACTGTTTTAGTCTGAAGGTGCTATATTATTTTTTCTTTTTGAATTTTTATGCTTAAATAGATTTTTGCTGGTTATTGGTAGTCTGGGAGCAGGCACCGTCTCTACGGGGATGGGGTAGTGAGGGGATGGCAGGGGGAGAGAAGCTGCAGAGAGGTGTGTAAGACTACAACTCTGCTTCCTGGTCCCAACCCTGGATAGTCACGGTTTGGAGGATTTAAGAAAATTGGCCAGATTTCTAGAAATGAGAGCTGCTCCATCCAAAGTGGGATGGATGCCGTCTCTCCTAACAAGACCAGGTTTTCCCCAGAAGCTTTGCCAATTATCTATGAAGCCCACCTCATTTTTTGGACACCACTCAGACAGCCAGCAATTCAAGGAGAACATGCGGCTAAACATGTCACTCCCGGTCTGATTGGGGAGGGGCCCAGAGAAAACTACAGACTCCGACATTGTTTTTGCAAAGTTACACACCGATTTAATGTTAATTTTAGTGACCTCCGATTGGCGTAACCGGGTGTCATTACTGCCGACGTGAATTACAATCTTACCAAATTTACGCTTAGCCTTAGCCAGCAGTTTCAAATTTCCTTCAATGTCGCCTGCTCTGGCCCCCGGAAGACAATTGACTATGGTTGCTGGTGTCGCTAACTTCACATTTCTCAAAACAGAGTCGCCAATAACCAGAGTTTGGTCCTCGGCGGGTGTGTCGTCGAGTGGGGAAAAACGGTTAGAGATGTGAACAGGTTGGCGGTGTACACGGGGCTTCTGTTTAGGGCTACGCTTCCTCCTCACAGTCACCCAGTCGGCCTGCTTTCCCGGCTGCTCGGGATCTGCCAGGGGGTAACTAACGGCGGCTAAGCTACCTTGGTCCGCACCGACTACAGGGGCCTGGCTAGCTGTAGAATTTTCCACGGTGCGGAGCCGAGTCTCCAATTCGCCCAGCCTGGCCTCCAAAGCTACGAATAAGCTACACTTATTACAAGTACCGTTACTGCTAAAGGAGGCCGAGGAATAACTAAACATTTCACACCCAGAGCAGAAAAGTGCGGGAGAGACAGAAGCCGCCATGCTAAATCGGCTAAGAGCTAGTAGCTATGCTAAGCTAGTGGATTCCTAAAAACACGCAAAGTGAATAATGTGTAAATAATTTAGAGGTGATTCAGCAGAAGGAGTGCTTTAGTTAAGGCACGTAAAGATTATACTGGGAAACAAATCGTAATCTAGATAACTAGATCAATCTAACTGCGCAGATTAAACAGCTAACAGATACAGAAAAACACCGCTGTGCTCCGGAACAGGAAGTGATACAATACCGCAGTGAGAGCCAACCACCAGTAGAGGCCAGCAGGATACCCAAACCTACATACAACAAGACTAAAGGTTGTGAAGTACAAATGTCTGCTGGTTCAGAAAACAGAAATACAATTTAGGAATATTTCCATGACTGTTAAGCTATATCTTAATCTAAAAAGCACTTTAAAATTATTTAGTTCTTTAAGAAAAGTGTTTCACAGGTGTTTTGACTCACGTGTGTAGGGCCGCACCTGAGGATGAAAACTGATCACAGGATCAGAGCTCTGCAGATAAGCCGAAATGACTGACAATGATTAATGGATATTTGCAATTATTTTCCCATACTTTGTTTATATATATATATATATATATATATATATATATATATATATATATATATATATATACAAAGTCTATTAGAAAAGTATCCAACCTATTTATTTTTTCAAAAACCTGATGGATTTGAATCACGTGTGCTTGCATGAGCCAACCTTGAACCATTGTGCGTATGCGTGATTTTTTTCACGCTTGTTGGTTGCGTCATTTGCTTGTAAGCAGCCTTTGTGTGAGGACATATGCAGTGCGCTCAGCGGATTTTCATTTCAAGGAAATGGCGGAACGACTGGAGCAGCACGACTGCATCAGATTTTGCCACAAACTGAGCAATAGCCAGGTGGAAACCATTCGGATTATTCAGATGGCTTTCGGTGACGATCCTCTGGGCATCACACAGATTAAGGAGCGGTACAACCGGTTTAAAGACGGCCGCACAACGGTGGAGGGCGTGCCGCGCTCCGATCGGCATCAACACGCTGAAACGACCAGATCATTTCCAAAGTGAACGCTGTGGTGATGTGGGACCGTCGTGTGATTATCCGAGAAATTGCGGAAGAGGTGGACATCAGCACTTTTTCGGCACATTCCACTGTGAAAGAAAATTTTGTCTTGGAAAGAGTGGCGGCGAAATTCATCGGCACGAAGCTGCTGGCGCAGCAACAGCGCCTCCGTGTTGAAGTCTCACAGGACATGTAACATGCCCAGCTCGTCAACCACTCGGACGATTCAGACGGCTTTCGGTGGCTTTTCAGTCGTGTGACTATCCGAGAAATTGTGGACAAGCTGGACATGTCAGGGCATGTTACAACATGTCCTGTGAGGGTTCATCACGCAGGCGCTGTTGCTGCGCGTTCAGCATCGAGCCGATGAATTTTGCCGCCACTCTTTTCATGGCAAAATCTTCTTTCACAGTGAAATGTGCCGAAAAAGTGCTGATGTCCACCTCTTCCGCAGTTTCTCGGATAATCACACGGCGGTCCCACATCAGCACAGCGTTCATTTTGGAAATGATCCGGTCGTTTCAGCGTGTTGATGCCGATCGGAGCACGGCGTGCTCTCCACCGTTGTGCGGACGTCTTTAAACCGGTTGTACCGCTCCTTAATCTGTGTGATGCCCAGAGGATCGTCACCGAAACCCATCTGAATAATCCAAATGGTTTCCACCTGGCTGTCGCCCAGTTTGCGGCAAAATTTGATGCAGTCACGCTGTTCCAGTCGTTCCGCCATTTCCTTGCAAAGAAAAAACGACAAGTGACTCCACCCATCCTCACACAAAGGCAACAACACATCACTAGTATTTTGTTGCACCACCTCTGGCTTTTTTAACAGCTTGCAGTCTCTGAGGCATGGACTTAATGAGTGACAAATAGTACTCTTCATCAATCTGGCTCCAACTTTCTCTGATTGCTGTTGCCAGATCAGCTTTGCAGGTTGGAGCCTTGTCATGGACCATTTTCTTCAACTTCCACCAAAGATTTTCAATTGGATTAAGATCCGGACTATTTGCAGGCCATGACATTGACTCTATGTGTCTTTTTGCAAGGAATGTTTTCACAGTTTTTGCTCTATGGCAAGACGCATTATCATCTTGAAAAATGATTTCATCATCCCCAAACATCCTTTCAATTGATGGGATAAGAAAAGTGTCCAAAATATCAACATAAACCTGTGCATTTATTGATGATGTAATGACAGCCATCTCCCCAGTGCCTTTACCTGACATGTAGCCCCATATCATCAATGACTGTGGAAATTTACATGTTCTCTTCAGGGAGTCATCTTTATAAACCAAACAAAAGTTCCAGCATCATCACCTTGCCCAATGCAGATTCGAGATTCATCACTGAATATGACTCATCCAGTCATCTACAGTCCACGATTGCTTTTCCTTAGCCCATTGTAACCTTGTTTTTTTCTGTTTAGGTGTTAATGATGGCTTTCGTTTAGCTTTTCTGTATGTAAATCCCATTTCCGTTAGGCGGTTTCTTACAGTTCGGTCACAGACGTTGACTCCAGTTTCCTCCCATTCGTTCCTCATTTGTTTTGTTGTGCATTTTCGATTTTTGAGACATATTGCTTTTAAGTTTTCTGTCTTGACGCTTTGATGTCTTCCTTGGTCTACCAGTATGTTTGTCTGTAACAACTTTTCCATGTTGTTTGTATTTGGTCCAGAGTTTAGACAAAGCTGACTGAACAACCAACATCTTTTGCAACATTGTGTGATGATTTACCCTCTTTTAAGAGTTTGATAATCCTCTCCTTTGTTTCAATTGACATCTCTCGTGTTGGAGCCATGATTCATGTCAGTCCACTTGGTGCAACAGCTCTCCAAGGTGTGATCACTCCTTTTTAGATGCAGACTAATAAGCAGATCTAATTTGATGCAGGTGTTAGTTTTGGGGATGAAAATTTACAGGGTGATTCCATAATTTATTCCTCAGAATTGAGTGATTCCATATTTTTTTCCCTCTGCTTGGTCTAAAAAAGTAACCGTTACTGACTGCCACAATTATTTTTCCTGATTTCTTATAGTGTTTCTTAAAGCCAGAAAGTTGCCATTTGAAATGACTTTAGTTTTGTGTCATGTCTGTGATCTGCTTTTTTTCTACAAAATTAAACAACTGAATGAACATCCTCTGAGGCCGGTGATTCCATAATTATTGCCAGGGGTTGTATAATCGATTCTATTCATCACTTTATTAGTTTACCTTTTCACTTTCAAAGAAAAAGTTTCCTCTCACCGATCCATCAATTAGAGGCCTGAAGACACCCCAGACGCTTTCTGTTGCCACATTAATGCCAATCTCTTCCCAGGCCTCCCTCAGCGCTGTGGCCACCACGTCACTGTCTGACGGATCCTTCTTACCTCCAGCAAAGCTGTAAACAAAGGAGAAACCACATCCTGTTTGGCACTGTTTTATTTCCATAAAAATTATTTTAATAGCTCCCTCAAGGTGACTACATTATCACCACGTGTCTATTTCTTCACAGGAAAAACTATAAAGGTAATGAATACCGTGACAAACTTTAGCGGCAATGATGTGCAATGTGTGGCAGAACAAAAACATGTTTAAGAGCAGTGTGTTTGTGTTTCAGACCTGACATGTCCCTTGTGCCTGCCTTTCAAGGTGCTAGAGCGCAGTGTGAAGAGAAAGGCTGGGTCCCCGTCCAAAGAGCAGAGAGAAACCAAGATGGAAGCCCAGTTTTTGTCCTTTCCCTGCCTCTGAACTGCCCCATTTGTCATGTTCAACTCATACAGTTTCAGGTTGGGCCGCAGGGCCTGTCGACACCTCATTTCATTCTCCAGGGACAGGATGTCCCTAAAGGGTGTTGCCTGGTAAGAGGGTGTTTGATGGGCAGCTCTAGACTGTGGCAAAATGTGGATGGATGGTACAAAGCTCATGTGAAAGTGGTTAAAAACCCATAATTTGCGTGCTGAAGTGCTCAAAGGCCTGATGAAGTGCTGACTGCAGGCTAAACAGCTTTGAAAAAGTTTAGATTGCCTCTTATTGGAGAACCAGAGTGAAGAGAGGCTTGTGTCCTGAGGATTTTTCCAGTGTTGAAGGCAGGTTCTGCTCATTAAATGCTCATGGCACTTCCTTAGATCTGATAACACTTCCACTGAATTGCACGACTGAGGAACAGCCAGGTTGTTTTTAGCAGATGGTGAAAACCAAGACAGATTGAAACTGTTGGACAAAATAGCTTTGGCAGTGCTGTTGTAAAACGTAGCCTCTCTCTGCTGATGATCACTGCGGTCCAGTTTTAAAAGACACAGTTGCAAGGAAGCACACATAGTCTCTGTAGATGAGAACGAGCCCTCAGTGCTTCCAGCACTACAGTTTCTTTCACCTCTTCTTTCTTTTACAGCTTTAGCACTGTGCCATCCACCAGCAGTATTTGCAGTGAATATGTGAGCCTGGAAGTCTTGTTTTCCTAGCAGCAGCAATCTTATAAAGCAAGGCCATGTTTGGGTCAAAGAAGCCTTCATCACTCTGCAGGAAGAAAGTGACAAACACACATGGTTACAAAACCCACAGACTGCATTTTGCCCTTTAACTGACTGCACCTGCATGTGATTACATTACTGCCTGTCTGAACCTTAAATGCCACATTTCCATCTGCAAAGGTGAAGGGTATCAGACAATTAGTCAAAAATCTTCATTTGTTTGTTAACCTGTCACACAGAGAGTTGGACAAACTTGTAACAGTTTGTTCAATTTAGCTTCAATCCTACAAGACTAAAAAAAGTTGACTCATCACTCTAAGGAGCAGCTCGGGGATTTCTACTGAAAAGCATCAGCACACACAAGTGAGTCATATTTTTAACATTTGCCCACACCCAAGTGGTGTAACCAGTCTATGGGTGTAATGCATCATTTAATTTGGGGGGGCTGAAATGTGGTGACACTGTGCAAATCTTTCAGTTATATGTAAGTCCCACAACTGTGTGACTGTGCTTGTAAAAACTACCCTACTAAATGTATTCCTGTAAAGACTTAGAATTATGCATCATACACTGCAGAAGTCGGTATGTGAAACCACAGACTGTATATATGAAACTCATTAACAAAGTCTGTGCCAGAGATGCTCCTCCCTTATGAGAGGGTCACAGCAAGCAGCAGTTCCTTACCAACGAAAGCAACAGGCTCAGAAACCAGGACTTTTTTCCCTACAAACTTTAACATCTGCCTTTTAAAGCTATAGGGCCACCCAAATGTCATTAAATTGACAAAGTTTAGTTTCAACTGACATCCAAACATTATGTAGGTTTTATTATTTTTTTTTAAACATGTTTCAAAATTACAGCTCATTTTAATGAACAGAACATATTTACCCGGGGGAGAAATTCCATAACAAATATTTTCATTTTAACACCATCTACAGGAGCTGGTGTGTGCATGAGCATCCATGAGCTTTTGAAAAGACTGGAAGTTACCTTTGACCTCGGGTGATGCGCGCACACGTAGCGTGCATGCTGATGTCCCTGAGATGTTGTAAGTTACTTCAGAGGTGTTATCTGGTCACAAAAAAAAGGTTTTGGATACAGAAGTTGTATTTCTCGCTCGCTTTTACGCAATATATGAGAAACATGTTAGATTTACACACAAACACAGCAGTTTTGGAGCGTTTTCCACCATGTTGGATTACCAGCCAAAGAGACCACCCAGCAGACGTCACCATCCATATCTACTCTGATTGGCTGTCACCATCTGCTTCCTAATATCCCTCCACAAGACTAGAGAAGCCCCTACATGATCTGTGATATTGCTAACATAAACTGTATGTGTGGCATAAGCATTTTAAAGTCGTCTGCTCTTAATTTTTTTTTTCTTTGTCATAGACAATGCAAATTTTGAACATATGGGCAATGTCATATTCTGAATCTATTATTTAAAGGCTAGTGGTGCCAATGAAAATTCTTTATATGCCTTAAATCTTAAAAAGCTCAGTGGCCCTATACATTTATGTAGCAGTGTATGACTTAAATATGGGATACGCTGTTGTGGATGTATCAGCTGTACCTCGCCTGGGAGACTTTCCAGGCAGTAATGCTGAATTTGCATTTAGAAACTACTGAAAGAAAACAGTGTTTAAATGGTGTATCACACGTTTAAATGGGATAATAACTGGGTTTGACAGAGTACCATCATTTTGAAGTGTAAATTATGAGAAACTGGTCACAGCTTTCTGTTGTTTTTCCTAAGAACAAAGGCGTAAATTACCAAGATCGTCTGCTCTTCAAATACTCATAACTTTCTTCATATTTGACATGGAACAAATATTTAAACACCATTTTGGAGGTCTCTTTAAGCTCTTTCCAACTATTTCTATTACACTTCCTTTGATTTTATTTATTTATTTATTTGTCACATACCTACTTAATTTGTAAAACATGAACCCTTCAAATGAATCTTTTACTTTTAACCTAGTACAGCTAAAGTAGCAATTTATTTAAGCTTCCCTAAATCACACTCAGGACTGCATTGGAAATAAGCGAGGGTAGTTTTGCTTTCATTAATGTTTTGTTTGTATGATTAAACAAAACAAAAACCAAAGGTTACTTTCACTTAGCAAAAACCTACATAACATTTTGCTGTGTAATTAAAAAGTTTGTACAAATAGTACATAAAAGCACACATCAAACGTTAAAATCCATAATAATTAAAACCGTAGTAATACTAATATACAATTAGTACATAACACACATCCAAAGTTAAAATAAGAATTAAAAATGACACCACTGACACGAAGTTATCACTTCCAGTGTTTCTTCACTAATCCCTAAACTGTAAACTTGGTGTTGACATTTTTGTCGTAAATTTCAACAAACTGATTAGCCGACTAGCATTAAAACGCCATACTGCAGCGTTCTGTCAGTGATTTCCTGAGTCTACAATTTATCGTGTTTAACACAAACTTGTAGAATCCCACAAAATACTTATCACTTTTTAACAGAAAATCATGTTTTTTTTGTGTGGCTAACGCTCACCTTTATCCGGTGTCGCACTCCGGAAAAAGCTAACGGTGACGCCGGCTCTCTCTGACGACGTCACAGTTTCGAAACGTGATGACCCGAACCACTATGTATCGACACACGTATCACCATGAAGCCTCATCTGCATCGACCTTGCTTCGGGAGACTGTCGATTCATTTCGGACAAACCCTGACTGCTAAAAATCTAATCCGGCATTAGGCTGGCTTTCCTTTAAAGCAAAAATGTTTACGATGCTGAAATTAATAATTTTAATAAACGATGAGGACACTGCGATGCGCATTCATCTCTTGACCACAAGATGCCACTAGTGTTCAGATGAAGCTTCAAGTAATGAACCCATTTGCAATTTAACACATCGCTGAAACATACTGTGAAAATCTTTATTGCTCTGTTCAAATGAAGAGAAATTCAGTTCCTACAAAGCTTCATTTATAAATCTCTCCATGTATTATGAAGAACTGAAACACCTTCTGGAACATTTTTCTTTTCCTGTTTTTTATATTTTAATTCTATCTTGTGTTGTGCCTTATTGTTAAATGGCGTCTACAATATAGTCTCCACAATCAAACTGCAGCTTGAACAAAATCTGAAAGTAGTTCTACTGTAAATGATTTTTACAAGTGTGTCTTTTTCTGGCCACTGTGTTCTTCCTTGTACAGCAAAGTGAAATCCAGATTGAAATATGTTCCTACTATCTTGGCTAACAGGGGGAATTCCCTTTGACTGACATGGTAGTGTACTGGTCTTGAGATAAGTGTCGAAATCCAGTGTTCGAACCCCACCAGAAGCACAAAAGCATATGTCACTTGGTAACACATGGTTTGACCATTCATGATGTGACGAAACCACTATGACACAAGGGAAAAACCTTCTTGTTTTACCTGTTTTACCAGCCACACCCTGAGCACTGCGTCATGACTAACCAGTCTTGCTATTCTACCTTCTTTGACTAGCTTCATGCTTTGTTTGGTGTCTGACACAAAACAGAGAAATTTGTGGTTGACCATAGCCCAAGACTGCTTACCAGCAAACCTAGCTCTCCTACTTTTTGTCATATCCAGCATGGCTTCTGCGTGGTCTGACGAGAACACCTTTGTTTGTCCAGTCTGTTTGGAAACCCTGACGGACCCAGCCACTCTACCCTGCGGACATTCATACTGTTTAGCTTGCATCCAAAACCACTGGGACAGAGGAGATGCCAAAGGTGAGTACACCTGTCCCCAGTGTCGGCAAGTCTTTAACCCCCGACCTCCACTGGCAAAGAGCACAGTCCTAGTGGAGGCCATGGAGAAACTGAGAACCAGCAGCCTCAGGGAAAGCCGCTACACATCTGCCTCATCTGCCCCAACATCAGTGCCTGCCTACCTGGAGGTCCTACCGGCCACCAAGCCAGTGGGGGCTTGTCTGCGACAGGGCAGTCTCTACCCTCAGCTTTCCCCTGTGCCCCCCAGGACCTGTTCACAACACAGTCTACCCTTGGATCTGTTTTGCCACGAGGACCATGAGTGTGTATGCAAAATGTGTTGTCAGCATGGACACAAGGGACATCATGTTGTCAAACCAGAGGAAGAGAGGAGAGAAAGACAGGTATGTAATAGCTAATACTAATGTCGACACACTCTTTAGTAAACTATGTTACTGTTGACCAGGTACAATTTTTGATGGAATGTCTTGGATAGGTTAAGAGTAGCCCCAGTGCCACCAATCTTCTGGTATGTGTAAAGAACCAGGTCTGTCTCCGAGTCACAAACATTGTCCAAAAGTCTGTGGCTAAGGTATCCTCCAGTCGCCACAGATGGCAATGATGGCACTGGGATGTCGGTACAGCTGGACTGTGCTCTTCAGCAGTTAATCCAAGTTCTATCCCTAAACCCAAAATTCAACTTGAAACTGCAAGTTTCCAAAAAGAGAAAATTTATCATGGACCTGTTTAAAAGAAAAAAAAGTGAGGATTTCCAGAGCCTCTAAATACCTCAAGGAAATAGAGATTCGCAAATGCGAAGGCTGTAGCTTTAAGTGGATGAACACATAGTGGTGTCAGTCCCATCACTGTAGACTTCAGTGTATGGCCAAAAAACTGAGTCAGTCAGTTCACCTGACTGACTAACAAGCAGTAAATCGCACGAATCACAACCTCTTCTTCAACACAGCACAACATATTCCGTCTGTGCAAACAAGGACTCCCACAGCCGGGGTCAGACATGTATAGCAATTTATTCGCTTTTATTTCAATTTACCAATTTTCAATTTAATTAGCTTAATTACAGCAAAAGAAGTCTCAAGGCGCCTTACATGAAACAATTCAACATAAAATTTAAATAAATATTAAAAATGAATAAAAAAATTCAAATACATAATTAAAAACAGAAGTAAAAGAATAAAACAGATAAAAAAAATAAAAACTATTCATAAGAAAGAGAATAAAATAGGTTTTCAGTCTTGACTTAAAAATGTCCACGGACTCCGAATGCCTCATGGTCGCAGGACGACTGTTCCACAGGGTGGTGCATGATACGAAAAGGCTCTTTTGACCTGCTGACTACTTCTTCACCCTGGGAACACAGAGAAGTCCCACATCCTGCGACCGCAAAGCCAGGCCGGCATGTAGAGTTCCACCAGATCAGCCAGATAAGATGGCGCCAGTCCATGAACAACCTTATAAGTCAATAACAAAACCTTAAAATCTGCTCTCACAGAGACAGGGAGCCAGTGGAAAGATGCCAAAATGGGTGTGATATGTTCAGACCTTCTGCTACGTGTCAGAAGTCTGGAGGCAGCGTTCTGAACCAGGTGAAGACCCCTGATGCTGGACTGCGGTAACCCTGAAAATAGAACATTACAAAAATCTAGTCTAGAAGAAACAAAAGCATGAATCAGGGTCTCAGCATCAGCCATAGACAGGATGGAGTGGATCCTCGCTATATTTCGCAGATGGAATAAAAGCGGTCCTAGTAACATCCCTGGTGTGGAGGTCAAAGGACAACTGGGATCAAAAATCACCCCAAGGTTCCTTATTTTGTTCGTATGATGTATGACACATGAACCCAGGCTGAGCGCCAGCTGGTCAAACTGATGCAGATGTTTCGCTGGACCAAGAACCATCATTTCAGTCTTAGTAGGAAGTTACTAGACATCCAACTTCTCACTGATAGAAGAGTCCTCCAGGGATTTTATGGGAGTGAGATTTCCCACAGTTATCGGCATGTACAACTGAGTATCATCAGCGTAACAATGAAAGGCAATCCCAAAACTCCACAGTATACGCCCAAGGGGTGCCACATACAGGAAGAAAAGCAAGGGGCCTAAAACAGATCCCTGTGGAACCCCAAATCTCATGTCACCAAGGTCGGAGGTAGTGCCATTATACAAGACACATTGAGAACGACTGGACAGATATGACGTCAACCAGGCAAGGGCACTTCCAGTAATCCCCAAAACTCTCCAACCTATCGAGCAAAATATGATGAGCCAAGGTATCAAACGCAGCACTGAGATCTAACACCAAAACCGTAGTGGTGTCTGAGTCCATTGCTTGCAGAAGATCATTCACTACTTTAGTGAGCGCTGTCTCTGTGGAGTGATATTTCCTAAAAGCAGACTACAGCGGCTCAAAAAAATCATTCTTTGTGAGGTGGTCTATGAGCTGCCATGAAACCATCTTTTCTAAAATTTTGGAACAGAATGAGAGATTTGATATCGGCCTGTAATTTTTCAATACACTAGGGTCAAGATTAGATTTCTTAAGTAATGGTTTAAACACTGCAGATTTAAAACATTTCAGAACGGATCCAGAGGTTAATGATAGAGTGATCATTTCCAGCACAGTCGGCTCAAGAGTGGGCCACAGGTCCTTAAACAGTTTTGTTGGTATGGAATCAAATAACAGGTTGTGCTTTTTGTAGATGCCACAAGTTTCGTCAGCACGCCTAATGAAATACTATTAAATTTTGTCAATCTAGGTAACACCTCAGTGGTGACGCCCACATCCACAGCAGGTTTTAATGGTTAGGCTGAGGCATGCTGAGATATGCTCAGCCTAATATCTTCTATTTTCTTCTCAAAATAATCCAAGAAATCCTGCGCTGAAAAGGGAGAACGACTAACAGGTGGCTGCCCGTGATTAAGAAATGCTACCGTGAGTTAATGTTTGTTTTTACTGATCAAATCAGAGTAATAGGCCTGCTTTGTGGCCAGTAGTGCATGCTTATAATCTAAAACAGCATCCTGCCACACAAGGCGTAACACCTCCTAATTTGGAACAATGCCATTTCCGTTCCAAACCTCTAGCCTTCTGCCTGAGGTCACACAAGTAACCATTGAACCAAGCTGCTAGCAACTCAGCACCACGTGCTAAAACCTGACCAAGGTGGTACGAGTTGACTAGTGGAACTTAGCATTTTAAGCTACTAAAGCTAAGTTACTTGACAGCCAACATGAGAATGTTAAGAAAATCATCTGTGCAGCTGACTGACTTGATTTTATGGTAATTAATTTTATTTTAATGACGTATTAAATTTTGTTAGTGACCAGGGTGCGAAATGAATTGTTTTCATTCTTTATTTTCTCCATTTTTATAATTTCCTGATAAACTAATGATGAAAATCTGTCATAGATTGCATGTGCAGGTAGATCTCCATCCAACAGGTCTGATGGTTGGCGCTCTATGTATGTGTATATACTATGAAAGTTCCATCAAAGCATACAATAGTTAATTCTCCAGTGGAGGTACAGCTAATGTGTATTCTTTTGCACTATTCTGACAAGCTTACTTTCACATGGTGAGGCAGGATAATGTGATTATAGTAAGAGTTTCTCAGGTGGTTGATTTGGACACTGGTGTCCTAAACTAAGAGTTGTCACAAGAGTAGTTCTCAAATTGTAGCTTAATTTACTTGTAAAACAACTACAAAGCTCTGCTTTCCTCTCAAAGGTTACGTAATGCAGGAGGTATGTTACAAATGATTTATTTTTTAGTCTCAAGCAGTTCAAAGTAACACATGGGAGTCGTATGGGAAAACACTACTGCCAGGCTGCTATATTAACTAAACTTACTAAAACTAAAAAGTCAGCACACTTGTTGTTTACATGGCTATGAATTTAAAATGACTAAAGAGCACTCAAGATGAGATGGTGTGTCAATTATACAACTTAAAAACAGAATGAATTTACAAAATGTGGAAGGATGCAGTAAATATTTTTAAATTATAATTGTGTTTATGGTGGTTGGAGTGATGAGCAATAATAATCTAATGTAGGTTGATGAATCATTTAAGAAATATGCGTTTCTACGAGAGAAACAAAGTGTCTAATAGAATCGGTTAGTAACTATCCTAAAAATGTGTGTGTGTGTGTTTAACTCAATCATAAATGCTGCATGTACTGTGTGATGGTTTACAGAAAGAACTTACTCAGATGCAGGCAGAGATAAAGATGAGAATTGAGCAGACTGAGAAGGATGTTAAAGAGCTGCCACCTGCTGTCCGTCAACACAAGGTAAGAAATGTTATTTATATAAATAGAGTTGAAACATTTATATATTGAATAAAAGTTCCATCACAACAGTGAAAATATGCAGTTATTTTAAGTAATTGATAAAATATATTCATTTTGGATAACTATTCCTTTAATACATAAAAGCTTTTTTCCTTTCAGTGTCAATAAGATATTCGGCCTACCATATTTCACGATGTTTACAAGTTATTGGTATGCTCTTTGTATATTGCTCATTGGATGAATAACTATCAAGGGTAGTGTGCACATTAACTCATGATGAAAATTCTATCGATGATACAGTTTTGTCCAACTGAAGAGAAAACAGCAGTTGTCATGATTGTTGGTAGAATGTCGTATTTCGAGGTTGTGGAGTCAATATGACACACAGCATGAATGACTGAACACATCTGTAACTGATGGTATCGTGATAGCACTTTGCCATCTGACCCAAATGCTCTAAACACTTTATAGTGATGAATACTTTCACCCATTCATACAGTCACAATGTCACGGTGCTACCATGCACACCAGGAGGAATTTGGGGACCTTGCTCCATGGTGCCTTATGAGTTTCCTGTCTGTAAATCAAACGGCGGATACGCTGGTCACAAATCTGTTTCCCTAACGGCCAGGCCACCACCTAGCCTGGCAACCAGCCAGAATTGGGACAGATACTGGCCTCTGTTTTGGAGTGAGATTTCCCACTCCTAAATGACCAATAGGAGAGCAGCGCTGGAATTCCCTCTCCTAAACGATCAATGGGAGAGCAGCGCTTACACCACATCGTGAGGCTGACACATGAGCGTGAGGCTGACACATGAGCTGACGTCAGCATCTCGGCCACCAACCAATCACAGGCTAGGACAGAGAGGCAAGTATATGACCCCATTCAGGGCCGGTTGTCGGGCTAGCCACCACCTATCCAAAATGGGAACCATTACAGTTGTGAATATTGGAACTGATGGTGGGCACTCTTTGTGGGTCCAGGACCTTTTAACTGCTCTCTGTTGGACAGGTTGGCCATTATGACCATTAGCTGGCGCATGCCTGAATGCTTGGTTCCGTTAAATCTGTCTGGCGTGCTGGACATTTCTCTGTTGTACTTTAATGATTTTTGTCATTTAAACAAAGTAGGTGGTCGCCCCTCTGATTCTGGTCTGCATGAGGTTTCTTCTAACAATCAAAAAACACCCCAGGAAATGAATGACAACACCTAACACCTCCGTGTTGATAACCATTTGTAAAATCCAGGCGGCTTTTGGTGGCTTTCAGTTGAGTGAGTATCTGAGAAATTGTTTAACAGCAGGGCATGTTCCAACTTGTCCTTAAGGCATCCAACTTAGGTGTTTTTCCTGTGGCGGGTGCGCTGCGCTGGCTGCGAGCCGACGCGCCAATCCGTCCGCACGTCTTTCATTAAAAAAATCTCTTTTAACAGTGGAATGTCCGGATAAACTGCTGATTCCGACCTCTTCTGAAAGTTCTCTGTTCTGTCACGACGTCCTGGGTCAACAGAGGCTTAAATTTGGAGGTTTTCAGCTTGAAACAGGATGACGACGTCGCCTCGGAGCGTTGCGCAACATCCCGCTCCGTGGGAAGTCCTTACAGCGATAGAAACAATCCAAAATCTCTCATCAGCCGTTAAAATTTTCACCGAAAACCAGCTGAATTTCTCGAATGATGTCCACTCGGATGTGCCTCACAGTTTTTGAAAAAATTTTGATCAAGCACAGCGCCAGTCTCTCAGCAACTTCTCAGACAAAGGAATTCCGACGAGGGGGCTGGACCACTCCTTCCACAAGGCGTGCTCACAGGCGAATGACGTCACCGACAGGCGTGAAAAAACTCTCGCATGCCCACGAGGATTCAAGCTTGGCTGATGTAATCACACGTGATTCAAATCCATATGGTTTTTTAAAAAAATAATAAGGTCGGATACTTTTCTCACAGACCTCGTAAATGCATTTAATTGAAAATGAATTGAAAAGATTTCAGTTTGGCATTGTACCACATTGTATTAAATAAGTACACAGTCCAAAAAAAAAACCCAACCCTACTTGTTTTAAGTTTTAAAATATTAGTTTACCTTCAAGTTGTTAAGTGGATTGATCTTCAGGTGACAAGCTGAGAATTTATTAATTTTTTTTAATAATTATTCAACCAACACAGCGTAACTATACTTCATGCCATATGCCACATTCACAACATGTCAGCTCAAGTTTGGGTGCATGCACTGGTGCTGCACTCTGCTGCATTCACAACACCACAGAACCACCTTGGTTCCTGGATGGCAATTACCCAGGCAGACAACAGCCCATTCCCACATCTCTAAAATAACCATCTATCTGCTGCACTCAGATGACACATGGGTGCCCCCTTGGCCTCCAGCTACTGGGGTCCTCAACACTCATGCACTTCTGTGCTGTAATATGCACAGAGAAACAGGCCACATGGAAAGAATGTTGTAGCTGACGCTCCCTCACAATGAAAGTGACACGCGTCATCCTAGTGTCTCTTAGTAACCACTTGTTTAATAGAAAGTCATTCCAGCGGTACCCAAAAATGCTGCAGAGACACCTAGTGCCAAAGACACCCAGTCGTTACCTTAGGTCACTGGTTAGTGTCCAAGCCTCACAATCATACAGTAAGATGGGCAGCGCAAGGACCTGAAAGACTTGGGCCTTCATTCGCCTGCAAAGATATTGGCATCACCAAAAACGTCTGCCCAGTGACCTCATGACTCCACAAGCTCTTCCCAGGCACCCCTCGATCTCAAAGGCCGAGAACTCACAACATGTCATAAAGTGGGATCTCCGAGGACAAAATGCATAAATCGATTGGATTTATTGCTCAGAAATCCATTGCTCTGATTGATTGGACTTAATGTCATAACTATAATCATGGTGTCGTCAGTCATGACTGCTACGACAGTAATAATACAAATGCTATTTACGTAATTACTTTTGACAAGTAATTTGCTTTTGTATGTGATTTATTGTATATTGGAGACGTTTTTGAAAAAAATGTTTGCAATAATTTATATTGTCACTGAGTCAAGACTCCAAATACTTTAGTCGTTTTCCATCATGCTCACCAACAGCAAGCAGCTGTAAGAAAGTCTGTATGTGTACCTTGAAGAAAACAAAGTACACACATAATTTTATTTATTTAAACCATGTAATTATATCACTGTATTGTTGCGATGAACATTTTGCTCTCTATATATTAATGGCAACTGTTTTCTAACGCTTTGTTCATGAGGATGTCTTTGATTTTGTTTCTCATCATCTCCACCTGGTGTTTCTGTCTCTGTCCACTCCCAGGCTTTGGTCCAGGCACTAGCGAGAGAAAGTGCAGACTTATTCTTGGAGTTCACCAGAAGTGTGACTGCCACAGGCACCAAGGTCGGGGAGCTTCTTGGCACCTATGAGGCTTCATTAGGAAGCCGAGTGGAAAGTGAAATCCAGAGACTGGAGCAGGAAGTGGCACAACTGCACAGTAAGAATGAGGAGCTAAACGGTCTGACAGACATTCAAGACAACATCTGGTTTTTGAAGGTAACGCACACACACACACGTGTTTGTGAAGCAAGATGGTACCGATTTTAGTCGAGTGCTCCTGAAGAAAAGCTTCACCGCCTATTAATTGATAACTGTTTAATGTAACTGTCATTTCTTCTCAAGAACTTTCTGACTATGGAGCCACTGGGTCAGGCTGTGACCACAAGAGGGTCAGCACTGAGCCAGGAAGAAGAGACGGTGGACACACTCCGCTCAGCCATGATGGAATTCAAAGACTCTCTGCAGGGCCTCTGTAAAGCCAGCCTGGACAAGATCTCCAGACTCGGTCAGTTTTTACAAGGATATTTGGCTTTTGTCCCTTTTTTCTTTCTTTCTTTTTTCAGAGCTATACTGCAGAGGAGGGTCGAAGGTTATATAATCACCACATTCTGGTAACTTTACAGTTCATCTTTAGGTCAGGCTAGAGTTATTTAAATATTAGTGGGTGAATGTGAGGCATTACTGTAAAGCACTTTGAGTGTCTTGTGCAGATGGAAAAGCGCTATATAAATGCAGTCCATTTAGTGGTGAGTGACCAGGAAACATCTGTCTCATTCTTTAGCTTTGCTAGACAGGTTGTTCTTTGACCGCTTTTGAATTTTCCTTATGACATCACAAAGATCTGCAGATACTGGAATAAAAATCTTAATTTTGACATCAAAAATGTATATACTGTAGATGTTCAGCTACTGAAAAAGAAAACCAAATTGTAATTGCTCTTGCATTTCTTTCAGTTTCTGTATAAGTGCGTTCATTCATTTTCAGCCGCTTGGTGCGCTTTTTTTTTTCTTTTCTTTTTTTTGGCAGTGGACAGGGGCAAATGCTCACACAGCATCCATCCATCCATCTCTTCTTTATTTGTATTCTGCTGTTGCAGTTTTAAGTGAAACATGATGTGCTGTAATCTTGTCCACCATAGAGTGCAGTCTTATCATAATGCAAACATTCTCTTTTCTGTTGTTACTCAGCAGAGTTTTATAAACTTTTAAAGTGATCTATATGTAGTGGAACAGATACAGTTTTGCTCAAAAGTTTGCATACACTGACAGAATTTTTTTTTTTTTTAATCTTTTTATTTTTTGGCCATCATCAGATAATATGAATGTTAATATAAAACCTTTTCTTAACTCATGGTTAGGGGTCATGTGAAGCCATTTATTGTCAAACAACTGTGTTTACACTTTTAAAATCATAATAACAGCAGCTAGCCAAATGACCCTGATCAAAAGTTTACATATCCTGGTGATTTTGACCTGATAACATGCACACAAGTTGATACAAACAGGTTTGAATGGCTGCTAAAGGTAACTATCCTCACCTGTGATGTGTGTGTGTGTGTGTGTGTGTATACAAGGTCAGAGGGGTTTCTGGGCTCCTGACAGACCCTTGCATCTTTCATCCAGTGCTGCACTGATGTTTCTGAGTGATACAGTGTATTGCCCTCTTTAACATCAGTGACAGCTTGGAGTCTTTTGTGCTAAATATGGATGAGGCTCTCTGATGGTAAAGCTGCCACTGAATATGTCTTGGACTTTATTTACATCAAATAAATGGACTGCATTCATACAGCGCTTTTCCATCTGCATCAGACGCTCAATGCACTTTACAATTATGCCTCACATTCACCCTGATGTCAGGGTGCTGCCATACAAGGCGCTCACTACACACCGGGAGCAGTAGGGGATTAAAGACCTTGCCCAGGATCTTCTGGTCTCAAGTTCAACACCTTAACCACTAGATCACCTCCCCCATCAAGTACGAAGAAATACACACAGTATGGCACGCTATGGTAAATCTGCATGGAGTAGACAGTACTCAAAAACTGAGTGACTGTGCAAGAAGGAGAAGAGTGAGGAAAGCCACCAAAACACCCAGACAACCCAGAAAAAGTTATAGGCTTACGTGGCTGTGATTGGAGAAATTGTGGTTCCGTATGAAACAGTATGGTTCTGTCTAGATGAGGCGTCTGTGAAGACATTTTTCATTAAAGTGGATATTTTCACAGTAGTTTTTAAAGTGTTACAGTAATAAGAGTTCTCTAAAATATTTTAATTTGTTTAAATTTACTTACATTCTGGGTTGTGTTTTTTGTTTAAGGGTTTTCAGACAAGTGTATCCCAGCAACCCCTTCACTTTGGTCTGCTCCTGTTTCTGATGAGAATGCAGATGAGAAATGCCTTTTTAATCTAACCCTGTGCCCAAATTTTTTTACATTATTGCAGTAAGATATTATTTTTATTTATGCAGTGGATGCCGGCCCCGTGGCTTCAGTACCCAGTGCTTCAACAGCAGCTGATCCCAGCACTCAAGCTGCTGCACAACCCACAGGTACAACACATTACAACCACACGTATCTTTGTTTTTAATTCATTATTAGCAATGAATACATTTAATGGAATCCCCGAATCCACAACATAATATCCTCACTGCTTATTTTGTCTCTTCTCCAGTATGTCATATGTCATCAAACCCTCCACCTTTAACACCTCAAGGTAGTTATTTTAAAACATGCATATTACAGTGTAACATGTCTGTCTGACAAAATATTAAATGCAGAATCTCTGAGATAATGTTCTCTGTGTGTCTGTATGTGTGTGTGCGCTCAGGAAATGACGCTGTCGCCCTATCTTCACCTCAACTTCCTGCACAAATTCAAGGTATCATTTAAAAATTATATGAACAAAGATTCTAAGTTTTACATGGTTTTTAATCTCAAAGCCATGAGATTAATTTCATTTCTTAGTTCTTTCATCTCACTGTTTTTTTTTTTTGTTTTTTTTTTTCTGGCTGTAAAGCTTCAGCTCCGCCTCCACCCCTCCCTCCCCTCCAAGCTCAAGGTAAACAAACCGATTCATGAGGAGCTGAGTGAATGTAAATCTTCCTATAACTGAATGTGTCATCAAAATTGCATTTGAGCCGATCCGCAATTATGAAATTCCCTCGACTGCTTTCGTCCCTTGCATCCCTTAAAATCTTAATGTGCTTTGCATTTTGTACGTAGCATGCGCTGCACCAACACTGACAGAGATGAACCCACAACCAAAGACAAGACAAGACTTGCTGAAATGTGAGTCCATAAATATCCACATTATGAAATACAAGTATATTATTGACATATTTGCTCTAAGACCCACGTTGGTAATGTTTTGGTTGTCTGTTTGTACCGATTCCCTTCAGTTCGTTTTGAACCCACCATGGACCCAAATACGGTGTTTCGCCACATGCTGCTGTCAGACGGGGATCGTAAGGCCACACTACAGGCTGCAAACCTGAACCCTCCAGACCATCCAGAACGTTTCACATTCTGGAGACAAGCTCTGTGCAGAGAGCCCCTGGCAGGGAGTCCGTACTACTGGGAGGTGGCGTGGACCGGTCGGAAAGTAAGGTTCTTTAGAAAGATGTGGGTTATTTCAGCTGTGATGCTGAATCAGTAAGAACTGACTCATTTGAACAGTACAGTCAGTTGTAGGACTGCCACACAGGAGGCAGATTTAGTTTAACATCAGCTGCAAGTTTTACATTTTCAAAGCAAATGCCATAGCACTGAACTGTCCCACAAAAGCTGAAGTCAACAGTCTGCTTCAGGCAGATTGCTTTATTATCTGTCTATATGACATAAATAACTGTCAGTGCTTATACCACAGTGTTGGTTGGTGAAACAGATGCTGAATCTACTTGAGTGCACAAATGGACCTATTGTTATCAGCACAAATCTGCCCCTTTGTAAATACGTATGTTGAAATCTCAGATGATTATAGAGGAAAAATGTACACTAGATGAGGTGCAGCATCCATATAATACCCCTGCATTATTTGGCTCACGACGATGCATCCACAAAGTATTCACAGCGCTTCACTTTTCCTACTTTTTTTTTAATGTTACAGCCTTATTCCAAAATGGATGAAATAAATTTTTTTCCCCTCAAAATTCTACACGCAATACCCCAAATAACAATGTGAAAAAGGTTTTTTTTTTTTTTTTTTTCTTTCAGATTTTTGCAAACTTATTAAAATACAAAAAAACAACTAACAAATCACATGTACAACCCCTGGCAAAAATTATGGAATCACCGGCCTCGGAGGATGTTCATTCAGTTGTTTAATTTTGTAGAAAAAAAGCAGATCACAGACATGACACAAAACTAAAGTAATTTCAAATGGCAACTTTCTGGCTTTAAGAAACACTATAAGACAATTGCTTTTCCTTAGCCCATTGTAACCTTGTTTTTTTTCTGTTTAGGTGTTAATGATGGCTTTCGTTTACCTTTTCTATATGTAAATCCCATTTCCTTTAGGCGGTTTCTTACAGTTCGGTCACAGACGTTGACTCCAGTTTCCTCCCATTCGTTCCTCATTTGTTTTGTTGTGCATTTTCAATTTTTGAGACATATTGCTTTAAGTTTTCTGTCTTGACGCTTTGATGTCTTCCTTGGTCTACTAGTATGTTTGCCTTTAACAACCTTCCCATGTTGTTTGTATTTGGTCCCGAGTTTAGACACAGCTGACTGTGAACAACCAACATCTTTTGCAACATTGTGTGATGATTTACCCTCTTTTAAGAGTTTGATAATCCTCTCCTTTGTTTCAATTGACATCTCTCATGTTGGAGCCATAATTCATGTCAGTCCACTTGGTGCAACAGCTCTCCAAGGTGTGATCACTCCTTTTTAGATGCAGACTAACGAGCAGATCTGATTTGATGCAGGTGTTAGTTTTGGGGATGAAAATTTACAGGGTGATTCCATAATTTATTCCTCAGAATTGAGTGAGTCCATATTTTTTTTCCCTCTGCTTGGTCTAAAAAAGTAACCATTACTGACTGCCACAATTATGTTTCCTGATTTCTTATAGTGTTTCTTAAAGCCAGAAAGTTGCCATTTGAAATGACCTTAGTTTTGTGTCATGTCTGTGATCTGCTTTTTTTCTACAAAATTAAACAACTGAATGAACATCCTCCGAGGCCGGTGATTCCATAATTATTGCCAGGGGTTGTACATAAGTATTCACAGCCTTTGCCATTGAGCTCAGGTGCGTCCTGTTTCCACTGATCATCCTTGAGATGTTTCTACAGCTTAATTGGACAGTGCATGTTAGAGCACAAACCAAGAATGAAATCAAAGGAATTGTCTGTAGACCTCTGAGACAGGATTGTCCCGAGGCACAAATCTGGGGAAGGGTACAAAAACATTTCTTCTGCTTTGAAGGTCCCAATGAACACAGTGACCTCCATCATCTGTAAATGGAAGAAGTTTGGATCCACCAGGACTCTTCCTAGAGCTGGCCACCCGTCTAAACTGAGTGATCGGCGGAGAAGAGCCTTAGTCAGGGAGGTGACCAAGAACCTGATGGTCACTCTGTCAGAGCTCCAGCATTCCTCTGTGGAGACAGGAGAACCTTCCAGAAGGACAACCATCTCTGCAGCAATCCACCAATCAGGCCTGTATGTTAGAGTGGCCAGATGGAAGCCACTCCTTAGTAATATGCACATGGCAGCCCACCTGGAGTTTGCCAAAAGGCACCCGAAGGATTTT
Organism: Thalassophryne amazonica; assembly: GCF_902500255.1. Lineage (NCBI taxonomy): Eukaryota > Metazoa > Chordata > Actinopteri > Batrachoidiformes > Batrachoididae > Thalassophryne > Thalassophryne amazonica. The sequence continues at coordinate 51,912,942 of NC_047106.1, forward strand.
CAGACCACAAGAAATAAAATCTCTGGTCTGAGACAAACAATGAACTCTTTGGTGTGAATGCCAGGTGTCATGTTTGGAGGAAACCAGGCAACATCCCTACAGTGAAGCATGGTCGTGGCAGCATCATGCTGTGGGGATGTTTTTCAGCGGCAGGAACTGGGAGACTAGTCAGGATTGAGGGAAAGATGAATGCAGCAATGCACAGAGACATCCTGGATGAAAACCTGCTCCAGAGCGCTCTTGACCTCAGACTGGGCTGATAGTTCATCTTACAGCAGGACAATGACCCTAAGCCAGGGGTCATCTACTCTGTTCCTGGAGGGCACCTGCATTGCATGTTTTCTAACTCTCTCCCTGTCCCACTCCCAGGCAGTTAACTCTATCAAGTGTTCTCAGCCAATCAAAAGCTGGAAAACACCACTTTTACAAAACGTGGGTATGACTTGAGTAGGTAGATGTGGAAAACATGCAGGGCAAGTGCTCTCCAGGAACAGGGCTGGTGACCCCTGCCCTAAGCACACAGCCAAGATATCAAATGAGTGGCTTCAGGGCAACTCTGTGAATGTCCTTGAGTGGTCCAGCCAGATCCCAGACCTGAATCCGATTGAACATCTCTGGAGAGACCTAAAAATGGCTGTGCACTGACACTCCCCATCCAACCTGATGGAGCTTGAGAGGTGCTGCAAAGAGGAATGGGCAAAAACTGCCCAAAGATAGGTGCACCAAGCTTATGGCATCATATTCAAAAAGACTTGGAGGCTGTAATTTGCTGCCAAAGGTGCATCAACAAGGTATTGAGCAAAGGGTGTGAATACTTATGTACACGTAATTTCTTAGTTGTTTATTTTTAATAAATTTGCAAAAATTAAAAAACACTTTCATGTTGTCGTTATGGGGTGTTGTGAGTAGAATTTTAAGGGGGAAAAATTAATTTACTCCATTTTGGAATTAGGCTGTAAAACATAACAAAATGGAAAAGTGAAGTGCTGTGAATACTTTCTGGATGCACCGTACATTTTCTTCCACAAACTACACAATGATCAAGAAAACTGGCTTGACTTGTTACCATGTGTGTTATGACAACTGACAGTCAAATGATACAAAGCTAAAATTAACCTGTAAAGATCCTGAATGAACCCAGATGTGAATATATAAATGCCTAATCATATGGACCAAAAGTAATCCAGATGAATAGATTTTGGTCCCAAGTAGCCCGAGGCTAAATGCACCAGGCTTGGACAAGAATACACACTGCGAGTGTGTAACATCACTCATTAACAAGCAGCAGTGGTAAGACCTGCACAAGGTCAGACACTGTATTGATTCAAAGTCTAAATTAGCTTAGCATCTGTAGAAAATGTTTTAGAGAAAGAACACGTGACTGTGTATGAATAAGTTATTTTATCTTAAGGACAAGTGATGCGAGTACACATGTTCCTCTTCATTTGTCTGATCCTATTCAAGCAAAAATAAGACACAAACAACTTAACCATTCATTACATAGTCTACTTATTGCAGCTGCTTCATCAGTGCTTATCATTTTGCTCATCTCTCTGGGTCTGATGGAAATCTTTTGTCCACGCTGACTGGTGCAGCCATATGCTGAACCTGAAACCACTATTTGTCCAGAAGCTTCAAAAGGAGAGAATATGAAACTGGATCAATGAGCAAAACATTGGCAACCAATTAGATTAAATCTCATGAACTCATCACGTGAGCTGCTTGTGTAATCCCAGATCATTTTTGAAAGAAACAGATTAGGTTTTGTCTTATCCCTGCAGTCTAAAACATGCTGCAGGGGGAAATAGAAATGGGTACAACTGAGTTGATGGTGACAATCTAATTTGAAGTGTGTGTGTGTGTGTGTGTGTGTGTGTGTGTGTGTGTGTGTGTGTGTGTGTGTGTGTGTGTGTGTGTGTGTGTGTGTGTTTTAATGACCAAATTATGTCAGCTAACATACAAATCTCCAAAGTGCAGGGAGTTGAACATCCTGTTTCAAATCCCGTGACACAGATGCTACAACCCCTGGCAAAAATTATGGAATCACCGGCCTCGGAGGATGTTCATTCAGTTGTTTAATTTTGTAGAAAAAAAGCAGATCACAGACATGACACAAAACTAAAGTCATTTCAAATGGCAACTTTCTGGCTTTAAGAAACACTATAAGAAATCAAGAAAAAAAGATTGTGGCAGTCAGTAACGGTTACTTTTTTAGACCAAGCAGAGGAAAAAAATATGGACTCACTCAATTCTGAGGAAAAAATTATGGAATCACCCTGTAAATTTTCATCCCCAAAACTAACACCTGCATCATATCAGATCTGCTCGTTAGTCTGCATCTAAAAAGGAGTGAACACACCTTGGAGAGCTGTTGCACCAAGTGGACTGACATGAATCATGGCTCCAACATGAGAGATGACAATTGAAACAAAGGAGAGGATTATCAAACTCTTAAGAGGGTAAATCATCACACAATGTTGCAAAAGATGTTGTTTGTTCACAGTCAGCTGTGTCTAAACTCGGGACCAAATACAAACAACATGGGAAGGTTGTTAAAGGCAAACATACTGGTAGACCAAGGAAGACATCAAAGCGTCAAGACAGAAAACTTAAAGCAATATGTCTCAAAAATCGAAAAATGCACAACAAAACAAATGAGGAATGAATGGGAGGAAACTGGAGTCAACGTCTGTGACCGAACTGTAAGAAACCGCCTAAAGGAAATGGGATTTACATACAGAAAAGCTAAACAAAAGCCATTATTAACACCTAAACAGAAAAAAAACAAGGTTACAATGGGCTAAGGAAAAGCAATCGTGGACTGTGGATGACTGGATGAAAGTCATATTCAGTGATGAATCTCGAATCTGCATTGGGCAAGGTGATGATGCTGGAACTTTTGTTTTGTGCCGTTCCAATGAGATTTATAAAGATGACTGCCTGAAGAGAACATGTAAATTTCCATAGTCATTGATGATATGTGGCTGCATGTCAGGTAAAGGCACTGGGGAGATGGCTGTCATTACATCATCAATAAATGCACAAGTTTACGTTGATATTTTGGACAATTGAAAGGATGTTTGGGGATGATGAAATCATTTTTCAAGATGATAATGCATCTTGCCATAGAGCAAAAACTGTGAAAACATTCCTTGCAAAAAGACGCATAGGGTCAATGTCATGGCATAGGGTCAATGTCAACGAGCAGATCTGATTTGATGCAGGTGTTAGTTTGGGGGATGAAAATTTACAAGGTGATTCCATAATTTATTCCTCAGAATTGAGTGATTCCATATTTTTTTCCTCTGCTTGGTCTAAAAAAGTAACCGTTACTGACTGTCACAATCTGTTTTTCTTCATTTCTTATAGTGTTTCTTAAAGCCAGAAAGTTGCCATTTGAAATGACTTTAGTTTTGTGTCATGTCTGTGATCTGCTTTTTTTCTACAAAATTAAACAACTGAATGAACATCCTCCGAGGCCGGTGATTCCATAATTTTTGCCAGGGGTTGTATAACGTTGGATCTGTAAGTTTGCCACTATTGCTAATAAAAGCTTTTCTTGTTTTATCGCATAGATCAGCATCTGTGTTGCATACAAGGAAATGGAACGCAAGTCTTCTGATGATCGAAGCCGTCTGGGCCACAACGCAGAGTCTTGGAGCTTGTACTGGTCTGGAACAGGTTTCTCCTTCTGGCATGAAAACAAGGAGAAACTCCTGGGTTCACCCAAGGCCCGGCGGATTGGTGTCTATCTGGACCAGCACATGGGGGTTCTGGCCTTTTATTGCATTGCCAACAACCAGGCCAACCTCATCTACTGGCACCAGGCCGACTTCACGGCCCCGCTGTACCCGGGGTTCAGGCTCTGGGGAGATGTAGGAGCTACAGTGACCATTTGTGAATTAGACTGAGTTATAAAAACATGTTAACCATAAATCTGCTGTTTGAATATGAGGGACTATGAAAGTTTATTGAAAAAGAACATGGTGTATTGTAAGACGATACTGAGGAATTTGATCTGTTTAAATGAAAATCATGTCAGATATGGCCATTATTTGTAATGTTGTTTGTGTATCAGCCTCCATTCAGTTGAGGTTATTTCTGACTTTCTAAAAATTCATGTTATGAATAAAACCTGAGAGCAAAGACATTTTTCATCATTTCTATATGTTTATATAACAGAAGTATGTTTTAAAACTGGAAAAAGTACAAATACACTATTTATTCACATGGAGTAAAAATTCCAAGACGTATACACACACCTAAACTTGAAAGACCTACATAGTTTCTTATGTCTTTTGTACATTATATTTATCTACCATCTACTGTTGTAATTACTTGAAATGAAATATTTGATGTTCATTGGTCTTTTGTCTGTCTAGGTGGTTGCTCTCCAGGTTGTGGAGTGGTTCCATAGTGTGGTGGATGTGGCAGCAGGCAGTATTGCCACATGGTCTTTTGTATTTCCTTTTTTCAAGATGAGATCTAATCTGCTAAATCCAAAGTGGAAGAAAGGACTGATAGTTAAACTTACAGGGCTGGGGCAGAAAGCCCACAAAGTTTATGAAGATGTACTTGTATAGCTTGTAAAACTTGGAAGATTTTGCTGAAAGCCCAAATCTTGTAAAGAAGCATTATTGGTGCACAGGCATTAAATAATTTTATCACCTTCATAACCTCGAATGAATGCGTAACTGCAGCATTTCACATGAGGTGATAATTTGTGGTGGCCTGCTCTGAAATGCCGCAATTAAATTTGATAGAAAAGACACTGAATCTGATTATTGTGGGATCATGTTATCTCTGAGTGCAAAACATTTAATTTTTTTTAAACATGAGACTTGGATCTCCTCTGGTGTAGAAACTGTCATCTTTTGGCTGCTACCGTTAGGGGTCGTCACAGCAGATCGTTTCCAGCTCACCGTGTCCTCTGTATCTTCCTCGTTCACACCAACCACCTGCATGTCCTTCCTCACCACAAACCTCGTCTTTGACTTCCCTCTTCTCCTGCCTGGTGGCTCCATCCTCAGCATCTTTCTGCCTCATGTGAAAAAATGAGGTGGGCTTCATAGATAATTGGCAAAGCTTCTGGGGAAAACCTGGTCTTGTTAAGAGAGACGGCATCCATCCCACTTTGGATGGAGCAGCTCTCATTTCTAGAAATCTGGCCAGTTTTATTAAGCCCTCCAAAACGTGATTATCCAGGGTTGGGACCAGTAAGCAGAGTTGTAGTCTTACACACCTCTCTGCAGCTTCTCTCCACCTGTCATCCCCTCATTACCCCATCCCCGTAGAGACGGTGCCTGCTCCCAGACCACCAACAACCAGTATAAATCTATTTAAGCATAAAAATTCAAAAGAAAAATAATATAGCACCTTCAACTGCACCACAGACTAAAACAGTTAAATGTGGTCTATTAAACATTAGGTCTCTCTCTTCTAAGTCCCTGTTAGTAAATGATATAATAATTGATCAACATATTGATTTATTCTGCCTTACAGAAACCTGGTTACAGCAGGATGAATATGTTAGTTTAAATGAGTCAGCACCCCCGAGTCACACTAACTGTCAGAATGCTCGTAGCACGGGCCGAGGCGGAGGATTAGCAGCAATCTTCCACTCCATCTTATTAATTAATCAAAAACCCAGACAGAGCTTTAATTCATTTGAAAGCTTGACTCTTAGTCTTGTCCATCCAAATTGGAAGTCCCAAAAACTAGTTTTATTTGTTATTATCTATCGTCCTCCTGGTCGTTACTGTGAGTTTCTCTGTGAATTTTCAGACCTTTTGTCTGACTTAGTGCTTAGCTCAGATAAGATAATTATAGTGGGCGATTTTAACATCCACACAGATGCTGAGAATGACAGCCTCAACACTACATTTAATCTATTATTAGACTCAGTTGGCTTTGCTCAGAATGTAAATGAGTCCACCCACCACTTTAATCATACTTTAGATCTTGTTTTGTCTTATGGTATGGAAATTGAAGACTTAACAGTATTCCCTGAAAACTCCCTTCTGTCTGATCATTTCTTAATAACATTTACATTTACTTTAATGGACTACCCAGCCCAGCAGTGGGGAATAAGTTTCATTATAGTAGAAGTCTTTCGGAAAGAGCTGTAACTAGGTTTAAGGATATGATTCCTTCTTTATGTTCTCCAATGCCATATACCAACACAGTGCAGAGTAGCTACCTAAACTCTGTGAGTGAGATAGATTATCTCGTCAATAGTTTTACATCCTCATTGAGCACAACCTTGGATGCTGTAGCTCCTCTGAAAAAGAGAGCCTTAAATCAGAAGTGCCTGGCTCCATGGTATAACTCTCAAACTCGTAGCTTAAAGCAGATAACCCGTAAGTTGGAGAGGAAATGTCGTCTCACTAATTTAGAAGATCTTCACTTAGCCTGGAAAAAGAGTCTGTTGCTCTATAAAAAAAGCCCTCCATAAAGCTAGGACATCTTACTACTAATCACTAATTGAAGAAAATAAGAACAACCCCAGGTTTCTTTTCAGCACTGTAGCCAGGCTGACAAAGAGTCAGAGCTCTATTGAGCCGAGTATTCCTTTAACTAGTAATGACTTCATGACTTTCTTTGTTAATAAAATTTTAACTATTAGAGAAAAAATTACTCATAACCATCCCAAAGACATATCGTTATCTTTGGCTGCTTTCAGTAATGCTGGTATTTGGTTAGACTCTTTCTCTCCGATTGTTCTGTCTGATTTATTTTCATTAGTCACTTCCTCCAAACCATCAAAATGTCTATTAGACCCCATTCCTACCAGGCTGCTCAAGGAAGCCCTATCATTAATTAATGCTTCGATCTTAAATATGATAAATCTATCTTTATTAGTTGGCTATGTACCACAGGCTTTTAAAGTGGCAGTAATTAAACCATTACTTAAAAAGCCATTACTTGACCCAGCTATCTTAGCTAATTATAGGCCAATCTCCAACCTTCCTTTTCTCTCAAAAATTCTTGAAAGGGTAGTTGTAAAACAGCCAACTGATCATCTGCAGAGGAATGGTCTATTTGAAGAGTTTCAGTCAGGTTTCAGAATTCATCATAGTACAGAAACAGCATTAGTGAAGATTACAAATGATCTTCTTATGGCCTCAGACAGTGGACTCATCTCTGTGCTTGTCCTGTTAAGACCTCAGTGCTGCTTTTGATACTGTTGACCATAAATTGTTTTTACAGAGATTAGAGCATGCCATAGGTATTAAAGGCACTGTGCTGCGGTGGTTTGAATCATATTTTTCTAATAGATTACAATTTGTTCATGTAAATGGGGAGTCTTTTTCACAGACTAAGGTTAATTATGGAGTTCCACAAGGTTCTGTGCTAGGACCAATTTTATTCACTTTATACATGCTTCCCTTAGGCAGTATTATTAGAAAGCATTGCTTAAATTTTCATTGTTACGCAGATGATACCCAGCTTTATCTATCCATGAAGCCAGAGGACACACACCAATTAGTTAAACTGCAGGAATGTCTTACAGACATAAAGACATGGATGACCTCTAATTTCCTACTTTTAAATTCAGATAAAACTGAAGTTATTGTACTTGGCCCCACAAATCTTAGAAACATGGTATCTAACCAGATCCTTACTCTGGATGGCATTACCCTGACCTCTAGTAATACTGTGAGAAATCTTGGAATCATTTTTGATCAGGATATGTCCTTCAATGTGCATATTAAGCAAATATGTAGGACTGCTTTTTTACATTTGCACAATATCTCTAAAATTAGAAAGGTCTTGTCTCAGAGTGATGCTGAAAAACTAATTCATGCATTTATTTCCTCTAGGCTGGACTATTGTAATTCATTATTATCAGGTTGTCCTAAAAGTTCCCTGAAAAGCCTTCAGTTAATTCAAAATGCTGCAGCTAGAGTACTGACGGGGACTAGAAGGAGAGAGCATATTTCACCCATATTGGCCTCTCTTCATTGGCTTCCTGTTAATTCTAGAATATAATTTAAAATTTTTCTTCTTACTTATAAGGTTTTAAATAATCAGGTCCCATCTTATCTTAGGGACCTCTTAGTACCATATCACCCCAGTAGAGCGCTTCGCTCTCAGACTGCAGGCTTACTTGTAGTTCCTAGGGTTTGTAAGAGTAGAATGGGAGGCAGAGCCTTCAGCTTTCAGGCGCCTCTCCTCTGGAACCAGCTTCCAATTCGGATCAGGGAGACAGACACCCTCTCTACTTTTAAGATTAGGCTTAAAACTTTCCTTTTTGCTAAAGCTTATAGTTAGGGCTGGATCAGGTGACCCTGAACCATCCCTTAGTTATGCTGCTATAGACTTAGACTGCTGAGGGGTTCCCATGATGCACTGAGTGTTTCTTTCTCTTTTTGCTCTGTATGCACCACTCTGCATTTAATCATTAGTGATTGATCTCTGCTGTCTTCCACAGCATGTCTTTTTCCTGATTCTCTCCCCTCAGCCCCAACCAGTCCCAGCAGAAGACTGCCCCTCCCTGAGCCTGGTTCTGCTGGAGGTTTCTTTCCTGTTAAAAGGGAGTTTTTCCTTCCCACTGTCGCCAAGTGCTAGCTCATATGGGGTCGTTTTGACCGTTGGGGTTTTTCTGTGATTATTGTATGGCTTTTGCCTTGCAATATAAAGCGCCTTGGGACAACTGTTGTTGTGATTTGGCGCTATATAAATAAAATTTATTTGATTTGATTTGCCTATATACCCTGGGTCCCTCCTCTGCACATGTCAAAACCATCTCAATCTCACCTCTCTGACTTTGTCTCCAAACCTGAGCTGTTCCTCTATGTTCATTCCTAATCCTGTCCATCCTCAACAGTCCCAAAGAGAATCCCAACATCTTCAGCTCTGCCACCTCCAGCTCTGTCTCCTGTCTTTTTGTTAGTGCTTATGTCTCTAAGCAGGACAACATAGCTGGTCTCACTACTGTCTTGCAAACTTTCCCGTTCACTCTTGCAGATATTCTTCAGTCACAAATCACTTCTTCCACCTTTCTCCACCCACTCCATCTTGCCTGCACTCTCTTCTACACCTCTCTACCACACTCTCCATTACTTTGGACAGTTGACCCCAAGTATTTAAACTCCTCTACTTTCACCACTTCTACTCCTTGTAACCACACTATTCCACTGGGCTCTCTCTCATTCACAATACATGTACTCGGTCTTGCTCCTACTTACTTTTATTCCCCTTCTCTCTGCAGTGAGATCACAAGATCTGATCTCACTGCAGATTATAGAGAGATTACACTCACTGCAGATCACAGTGTCATCTGCAAACATCATAGCCCATGGAGACTCCTCTCTGATCTTGTTTGTCAGCATCAGCATTGTGAACAAGAAAGGACTCAGAGCTGATCCTTGGTGTACCTCCACCTTGAATGAGTCTGTCATTCATTCCTATTGCACATCTCTACTACCATCTCACTACCTTTTGTCCTTTCCCTGTAGGACCAGGTTCCGAACCTGGGGAGACAGAGCCTTCTCCATTGCCGCCCCTACCCTCTGGAACTCTCTGCCCCAATCACTCCGTGCTTGCCCCAACCTCCCCTCCTTCAAGAAAGAACTCAAAACCCACCTGTTTATGTTAGCTTTTAATGTATAGCCCTGATTTTTAATGTGTTTTCTTATTGTTTTAATCTTTTTTCTCTTGGTTTGTAAAGCGTCTTTGAGTGTCCAGAAAAGCACTATACAAATAAAATGTATTATTATTATTATTACTATCACACTATCCTTGTACATGTCCTGCACTACACATACTTCTCTGCCACTCCAGATGTCCTCATACAATGCCACGACTCTTGTCTCTGCACCCTGTCATAAACTTTCTCTAAATCCACAAATGTACAGTGTAACTCAGGGGTGTCCAAACTACGGCCCGCGGGCAGTTTTTATTGGCCCGCAGCAAATTCTGAAAATATAATTGAATATGGCCCGCACAAGAAGCTTGAGCTCAACTCTGTTGCATTTCTCAGTTTCAACACTAGATGGAGCCCACCGCAGAAACTAAATTAAAGCGAAGAAAAACTTTTACCGCGAGTCCACCAGAATGGCAGCACCAAAGAAACGCAAAATCACCTGATCCAGCCCTAACTAAAGCTTTAGCAAAAAGGAAAGTTTTAAGCCTAATCTTAAAAGAGGGGTCTGTCTCCCTGATCTGAATTGGGAGCTGGTTCCACAGGAGAGGAGCCTGAAAGCTGAAGGCTCTGCCTCCCATTCTACTCTTACAAAACCCTAGGAACTACAAGTAAGCCTGCAGTCTGAGAGCGAAGCGCTCTATTGGGGTGATATGTACTACGAGGTCCCTAAGATAATGGGACCTGATCATCAAAACCTTATAAGTAATAAAAGAATTTTAAATTCTATTCTAGATTAACAGGAAGCCAATGAAGAGAGGCCAATGGGTGAGATATGCTCTCCTTCTAGTCCCTCGTCAGTATCTAGCTGCAGCATTTTGAATTAACTGAAGGCTTTTTAGGGAACTTTTAGGACAACCTGATATAATGAATTACAATAGTCCAGCCTAGAGGAAATAAATGCATGAATTAGTTTTTCAGCATCACTCTGGACAAGACAAAGTGAGTGTAGAAGATTTCAAACATGGTGGGAAAATAAGTATTTCTTCAAAGAAATCAACGGAAAGTGTGTCTGTTTGATTTGTAATGAAGATGTTGCTGTGATGAAAGAGTATAATGTCCGTCAGTACTATGAGACCAAACATCAGAGCTACACATCATACACCGGTGCCGAATGAACACAGAAAGTCAAGCAAATGGCAGCTAGCCTGCAAGCTCAACAGCAGGTTTTTTTTTCGTGCTAACAGGAAAACGCCACAACAGCAAGTTATGAAGTCATTAAACTTATTGCCCAGCACGGCAAACCGTTTTCAGATGGTGATTTCATAAAGCAGTGCCTCATCAAAGTCACAGAAATAATGTGCCCAGAAAAAGTGCCGGATTTCAACAATGTGAGCTTATCCAGAAATACAGTGGTGCGGAGAATCGAGGACTTGTCAGCTAACTTGAAACTTCAGATGAGAGACAACGCTTGTGCTTTTGATTTTTACTCAATAGCATGCAATGAGAGCACAAATGCCACAGACACCTGTTAATTTTTTTGCGGGGAGTAGATGATAATTTTTGCTGTACGGAGGAGCTGCTTGATATGATGAGCCTAAAAGGCACAACGACGGGAAAAGATATTTTTGAAGCTGTGTCAGAGGCAGTTGAAAAGATGGTGTTGTGTGGGCCACCGAAGAGGAGGTACAGCTGGCCCACCACCAGATGGCGCCCTGCCACTTTGGCATTTTTTGGGCTCTGGAGGGCGCCCTGGCTTTTTCCAGGTCACCGTTTGGCTGGCAGCTGATTCTCATCATCAGCTGATTCTCATCATCATCACTTCATCCATAAAGCCTGGGAGAGACACCATAACTCTGCCGAGTTATCAGCTTACCTTACAGGTAAACCTACTCAGCCGCTTTGTGCCGTACACACATTCATTGTTTTCTGAAGTCTTGCAGTTGTGATTTATACTTGCAGCTTGTAGCCGAGTTTGTGGAAGTTGGAGGAGTTGGCGTTTCCACTCCCAACTTCTTATTATTGAGTATAACATTTGACACTGCACGTCCTCCAGTTTTAACTCTGCACTCTGGGAGTAGCTGGATTTATTCCTCCAAGAGGATTACTGTGAGTTGCTGACTGTTTGCTGGGTGAACACTCACCCACCCTGTTTTTTCCTCCTACTAGCAGTACCGGTCCAGCAGCCTCGGACGGTGGCCACCTGGGGGAGTCGGGTCTTGGCAGCTCTGGTGTATTCAGGCCTCCGGTTGGCGGTGGGACTTCATGGGGTCCGGCTCTTCTCTGGATAGGCGTCTCCTACCCTCGGGCCTGCCCACGTGTCACCATTTTGTTGTGAATTGGACTGAGCATATTTTGACCTGTGTTTGCACTTTTGCATAATAAATTTTTATTTATTCGTACTCCTATTGACCGTTCATTTATGCCCCCTGACGTGGGTCCGTGCATTTCACTTTCCCAACAGGATAACTCGGCCACGTCATGGACTCCGAGGGGCGTTCACCACCAACTGAACAACCAATGGAGATGCAAGGTGCACAGGCTCCATCAGGAGGTGCACTGGGTGAACTGCAACACATTCTTACCAACCTCACTGCTCGGTTGGATTTGTTAACCGAGCAGAACATTCACCTCAGTCGTAGAATGGAGGCTGTCACCGCGGAGGTTGAGACGCGCACGTCAGGCGCGGCTGCAGCCACTCCTCCTCCTGTGGACCTGTTGCTAAATAGAGAAGGTCCAGTGGTCGTTCAGAGGTCTCCCCCCTCGTCACCCAAAGCTTACATTAGCCCCCCGGAACCGTATGGGGGTTGTGTCAAAACGTGTGCGGACTTCTTAATGCAATGCGCGCTTGTTTTCTCACAATGGCCTGTGATGTACGCATCAGACCACAGCCGGGTGGCTTATGTGATTAACTTACTTCAGGGCGAGGCTCGCGCCTGGGCTACGGCACTCTGGGAGCAGGACTCTCTGCTCCTTTCGACATATACTGGGTTTATTAGGGAATTTCGACAGGTGTTCGATCATCCCAATAGAGGCGAGTCCGCTTCAAATATGCTGCTGTCAATGAGACAGGGACGGAGTGCGGCTGATTACGCAATCGACTTCCATGTTGCGGCAGCGAGGGCCAGTTGGAATTCAGTATCACTCCGCTGTCTCCGGCCCTGAAGGAGCATCTCGTGGTTAAGGATCAGCCGCGGGATTTAGACGGGCTTATTGATCTAGTTATTCGATTGGACAATCGGTTAGAAGAATACAAGCGGGAGCGAGACGAAGGGCGTGGCCGGGCGCGCACTGTCCCTCTCCCTTCCAGATCTGAAGCAGCACCGTCCTCTCCCCACTCCAAAGCTCAAGCTTTCCGCGTAGCACCAGCTCCCCCTGCTGACGAAGCTATGGACACGAGCAGGGCAAAAGTAAAATCAAAGGATAGAGAGAGGAGGCTGGCCCGTGGAGAGTGTTTTTACTGCGGCTCAAGTGAGCATGTGCAGAAAAACTGCCTCAAACGGTTAAACTCCAACGCTCGCCCTTAGAGACTGGGTTAAGGGTGAGCCATACAAATCATACGGGCATTCCACAGAAATGCGCACAACTCCCAGTCACAATCCTCTGCAGGGATATAACCCTTACCACTCCAGCACTGATCGACACAGGATCGGAAGGGAACCTACTGGATAGTAGGTGGGCTAAGGCTGTGGGGCTCCCTCTGGTGGCCGTTCCTTCACCATTGAAGGTATGGGCACTAGATGGCACCCTACTACCAGAAATAACACACCAGACACAGCCTTTAACCTTGGTTGTCTCAGTAATCACAGGGAGGAGATTGTGTTTTATGTAACACCTTCTACCGCCAGAGTTATTTTGGGTTATCCATGGATGATAAAACACAATCCCTGGATTGATTGGCCATCTGGGATTGTGGCTCAGTGGAGTGATACCTGCCACCAGGAGTGTTTGAGATCCTCGGTGCCACCTGGCGATGAAGTGAAAGAGGAGGTCAGAGTCCCCCCCAATCTCACGGAGGTGCCGGCTGAGTATCATGACCTTGCTGACGTCTTCAGCAAGGATCTGGCGCTCACCCTGCCCCCTCACTGACTGTATGATTGTGCCATTGATTTGGTTCCAGGTGCTGAGTATCCGTCCAGCAGGCTGTACAACCTCTCACGTCCTGAACGCGAATCAATGGAGACCTACATCCGGGACTCTTTAGCTGCCGGGCTAATCCAAAATTCTTCATCCCCGTTAGGTGCAGGTTTCTTTTTTGTGGGCAAGAAGGACAGCGGTCTCCGTCCATGCATTGATTATATAGGGCTGAACGAGATCACGGTTCGCAACCGATACCTGTTACCTCTATTGGATTCAGTGTTCACGCCCCTGCATGGAGCCAAAATATTCACAAAACTGGATCTTAGGAATGCTTACCATCTGGTTTCGGATAGGAAGGGAAACGAATGGAAGACGGCATTTAACACCCCCTTAGGTCACTTTGAGTACCTGGTCATGCCATTCGCCTCACCAACACCCCCCGCGACGTTTCAAGCTTTGGTTAACGACGTTCTGCGGGATTTCCTGCACCCATTCATCTTCGTACCTCTAGACGATATCCTCATCTTCTCCCAGGATCCTGAGACTCATGTTAAGCATGTCCGTCAGGTCCTTCAGCGGTTATTGGAGAACCGGCTGTTCATGAAGGTGGAGAAGTGGGAGTTTCACCGCACCTCTCTGTCCTTCTTGGGGTTCATTATCTCCTCCAACTCCATCGCACTCGATCCGACTAAGGTAGCTGCGGTGAGAGATTGGCCCCAACCGGTAAATCATAGGAAGCTGCAACAGTTCCTAGGGTTCGCCAATTTCTACAGGAGGTTCATTAAGGGCTATAGACAGGTAGTCAGCCACCTTACAGCCCTGACCTCCACAAAAGTCCCCTTCACCTGGTCGGATCGATGCGAAGCCGCGTTTAGGGAGTTGAAACACCGGTTTTCGACTGCACCCGTTCTGGTACAGCTCGATCCTAACCACCAGTTTATTGTTGAAGTGGATGCCTCTGACTCAGGGATAGGAGCCGTGCTGTCCCAGAGCAGGGAGTCCGATAGTGTTCTCCACCCCTGTGCTTACTACTCCCGCAGGTTAACCCCCGCAGAACGGAACTATGACGTTGGCAATTGGGAACTTCTGGTGGTGAAAGAGGCCCTTGAGGAGTGGAGACATCTGTTGGAGGGAGCTGTGGTCCCATTTGTAGTTCTCACTGACCATTGGAACCTAGAATACATCCAGACCGCTAAGCGTCTGAACCTCAGGCAAGCCCGTTGGTCACTGTTTTTCAAACACTTCAACTTCAAGATCACCTACCGCCCCGGGACCAAGAACATCCGGTCTGACACACTGTCCCGGGTGCATGAAGAGGAAGTTGGAGCAAGGCTGTTGGACCCACCGGACACCATCTTACCGGAATCCACTATCGTCGCAGCCCTCACATGGGACGTGGAGGGTGTGGTCAGGGAGGCCCTGACGTGCCATCTGGATCCCGGAGGTGGTCCCCCCAACAGGCTGTACATGCCACCAGATGCTCGGACTGCCGTCTTGGACTTCTGTCACAGTTCCAAGCTCTCCTGCCATCCAGGAGTGTAAAGAACCGTGGCAGTGGTCCGGCAGCGGTTCTGGTGGCCGTCAGTGGAAGCGACACCAAGGACTACATCCAGGCCTGTACCACCTGCGCCAGGGGCAAGGCTTCACACCAGCTGGAGGCAGGACTCCTCCAGCCATTGCCTGTGCCTCGTCGCCCCTGGTCACACATCGGCGTGGATTTCGTCACGTGTCTCCCTGCGTCTCAGGGAAAGACGGTCATCATGACTATAGTGGACCAGTTCTCCAAGGCGGCCCACTTTGTGGCACTCACGAAGCTCCCGACAGCCCAGGAGACTGCAGACCTCCTGGTCTACCACGTCGTGTGTTTGCATGGTATCCCGACTGACATAGTATCTGACCGTGGTCCTCAGTTCTCCTCGCAGGTCTGGAGGAGCTTCTGTAGGGAGCTGGGGGCCACGGTGAGCCTGTCGTCCGAGTACCACCCTCAGACTAACGGTCAAGCAGAGCAGGCCAACCAGGACCTGGAGCAGCCATTGAGATGTGTCACCTCAGCGACCCACGGCCTGGAGTCACATCTGGCCTGGAGTCGAGTATGCACACAATTAGGCCTAATCTTATCATCTACTGGCCTCTCCCCATTCGAGGTCTGTTTGGGTACCAGCCCCCATTGTTTCCCGGCTGGCAAGGGAGAGGTCGAGGTGCCCTCGGTCCAGGCCCACCTCGGGAGATGCCGTCGGGTGTGGAAGAAAGCACGCTCTGCTCTCCTGAAGGCCCAGACGCAGGCTAAGGACCATGCAGACCGCCAATGTGATGATTCTCTGAAGAGTCAACATCAGCTTCTCTCCCTTCCTGAATTCTATCAGAGTTTGGATAATGCCAAGTTTCCTCTGATGAGATGCCACACAAAAAGAATGATGAGCCTGTTCGGCTCAACATACATATGTGAACAAACATTTTCTCTGTTAAATCAGAACAAAAGCAGACTGAGAACCAGAATGACTGATAGCCATCTCTATGAAGTCCTTCGTGTCTCAACCACCAAACTTTCTCCTGACATGTCAGCCATCCTTCAATCCAAAGGACAGCATCACTGCTCCCACTGAATGCAATGTTCTTCACATTATAGGTGAGTTAGAAATACACACAGTATTCATGTGTCAATATGTCACCTCTAGTGTGTGGCCCAGCCCTTTGTTTATTTTTCTGTATTTGGCCCTCACTAAAAAAAGTTTGGACACCCCTGGTGTAACTTCTTCTGATCTTCTCTATTCTTCTCCATCAGTATTCTCAGAGGAAACATTGTATCAGTAGTGCTCTTTCTCAACATAAAACCATATTGCTGATCACAGATCACCTGTTTTCTAACCCAGCCTTTCATGCTGTGGCTGATCAACTTTATGCCTCTGTAGTTACTGCAGCTCTGCACATCACCCTTGTTCTTGAAAATAGGAACCAGCACACTTCATCTCCACTCCTCAGGTATCCTCTCACTTTCCAAGATTTTATCTGATTAGAAACATGTTAGATCTGGTTAGAAACTCCACTGTCATCTCCCTTAGACATTTCCATGCATCCACTGGAATATCATCTGGATTAACTGCCTTTACAGTCTTCATCCTCTTCATAGCTCCCTGCGATTCAGCCTTACTTGCACTTGCACTTCCTAGATTTACTCTCTCCACATCATTCAGCCTTTTCTCGCTCTTATTTCTTCATTCATCCAGCTCCTCAAATATTCCCTCCACCTTCTCAAACACACTCTCCTCCCTTGCCAGCACATTACCATCTGCATCTTTTACCACCCTAACCTGCTGTACATCCTTTCAAGCTCGGCCCCTTTGCCTGGCACAAGTCCTTTTCTCCTTCCTTACTGTTCAACTTCTTGTACAGCTAGCTATATGCCTTTTCCTTAGCTTTTGCCAATTCTCTTTTGCCTTACGCTGCATCTCCTTGTACTCCTGTCTACTTTCTTCATCTCTGTAACTATCTGACTTTTTCGCCAACATCTTTCTCCTGGACATCTTCGTTCCACCATCAAGTCTCCTTGTCTTTCTTCTGCTGTCCAGATGTCACACAAGATGTTAACATACTCTTCCTTTAAAATTATCCCAACACCATTTCTCTCCCTAGCCTCACTATGATAGAACATCTTGAATCCACCTGCTCCTGCTCTTACTTCCCTTCCACTTGGTGTCTACTTTTCCATCATATCAGTCTGCTCTCTGCCTTTACCTGTCATACTGCCAACAATCAATCTCCAGACTCTCACTTCCACCCTACTGGTTTTCCTCTTCTACCACTGTCTGTGGAACACATTCTCCTCCTCATCCTCTTCTTCGCCCATCAGTAGCCCAATGTCTGCCAGCACCCTGTTGGGCAACGGCACCGGTGGTGGCCATTATTAACCCAGGCCTCAACTGATCTGGTATGGAAATTTGATTTGTACTCTGCATCTTTATTTTGGCTTGTTTTATGCCAGATTACCTTACTGACGCCGCCCTACTCATGTATCCTGGCTTGGGACTCGCAGTCAGAGTGTACTGGCTGCACACCCCATGTGGCTGAGATTTGATGTAGAAAATGTAATAGAGAACAACCTATTTAATGAATCAATCATCTTGGGAGTTCAACGCAAACCTGAGTCAAACTTTGCAACAAGTGTTGTTGTTCTTTGTCTGCACAAGGTTTAAATATCAACAGCTCATTGTTATCAACAACATACAACAAATCATTCTTACAATATTTAGCTTTCTGGAATGGTCAGGTTCAGGCCTGGATTCACGAATTGGGACACTGTCTTTGTCTGCAGCTTTGAATACTGGACAATGCCACATACCTGTCTTGGAGGATAATTATACTAGAAGATTAGATAAGAATGAGCTTTGTTGTCACTGTTCATACAATGACATTTGTTTTGTATTCAACCTCATCCTAATTACAGTTAGACACAATCTAACCATTAGGACCAGTGGGCAGCCACAATCTGACACCAGGGGACCAACTCCACATCCAAAGTCCTGGTCAGGGACAAAGAAAGAAGCAGACCATAAATAAGCAGGTTTTTGATTGTGGGAGTAAACAGATGCAGACACAGGGGGAACATGCAAACTCCCAACAAAGGTTTGTGGAGTTTAAAACCTTACCTACCCCCTGAGCAAGCACACTGGGGACAGTGAAAAGACTCCTCATGGTTTTGATTACAGGAGAAATCTCAAGCAAACCAGACTCAGTGGGGTGGCCATCTGTTTCAGTCAGAACAAAAATAGAATTAAAGTGCAACAAAGAGTTGTCAGAACATGCAGTGACACAAATGTTGCAGGTAAGGGTGTCCCACTGGACTGCGACTGTCAGAGTAGTAAGAGATGCAAATTTGCCACCAAACGTTCGTGAATGAATGACAAATCCACAGTTGGTATCGCACTGAACTGGTGCTCACAACACACGTTAGTGCATGTCGGCCAAATGTCAGCCAAATATCACATGGACTCACAGGGGAAGATATCTGCATAATATCGTGTGAGTGCCATTTAAACACTGCGCAAAACTCTTACAAATGTCGAGCGCAGCCTTGGTTGAAAAGACAACAAAGAGGTGAAGATTGGATTCCTCGTAAAATGGACTGCAATTACCGAGTCAGTGATTGTACTGGTGCCAGATCAGTGACTGAAATAGGACATTTCCCAGTTTTCACCCCAGCTCTGATGCACCTCCAACCCCCCATAAGATGCCCCGATATCCTGCAAGTAAGTGCCAGAGTTCAAAAGTTCTAATACAGACTGCACGTTTGTATATAAGCTGAGGTCCATACCACATCTACTGATGCTCTATCTCCACATCTCACAGACCCTCCACAGATTGTTGATAAGTCCATTTGCCACTCTTCAAGCTCTGGCAGGAGATCAGCTGAGGAACTCCACCAGCACACATCACCACCCAAAAACAAGGAAGTCAAAGTCCACCAAAGTCATTGTTACCATTGTGTCTTCCCCATTTCAAATGCCACAACTCTTCAGGAGGATTTTGTTTACCCCTTCTGGCAGTTTACTGGATGTCAATGAACTCTAGCAGGCAGGAATCTCAGACAGAGCAAAGCAGAAATCAATTTATCAGAATAACTAAACCACTGTAACATCAATTTTCACAATAAATTAACCGTCTGATTGGTTTCATTCATGTTATGCCCAAAAGACACGCTTGATTATTTAAGAGAGTAAATGTGAGCCTTTTGCACAATTTCTCAAGTCACAGCCACATAACCCTATAACATCTTCTGGGTTGTCTGGGTGTGTCTTGGTGGTTTTCGTCCCTCGTCTCCTTCTTGCACTGTACTTTAGTTTTTGGAGAACTGTCTGCTCCACACATATTTACCATAGAGCACCATACTGTTTGCATTTCTTCATAATTGCTATAAATAAAGTCCAAGACATATTCAGTGACTTGGAAGTGTTCATGTATCCACCTGTCTAAAGAAAACTGTCTGTAAAAGTGATGATTTACTGTGAATTCATCAAAGGGTGCCAATAACAGTGTCCAGCATACATTTTATGTCAGATTTTGGTTTCACTTCATGAAGCATTTTGTTTTGTTCTGTTGCGAAATAACTTGACATCATTAAAAATATTTTGATTAAACAAAATTGCTTGTTTGCAATTTATTTCCGACCAAATATTAAAGGTGAACATAAATATAGGGGTACAAACAATTTTGTCCGTGTTGTGTATGTATGTTTGTATATATGAGTATTTCGTATGCAAGTATGAATTTTAATTGTCCTGATCATAAGCAGGTATTGCATCGGTAACGGTTTCAATGAGCAATTGTTGCAGAGTTAATGTTGTTGATTTATAATATCCCCTGTGTGTTCCTGAATCTTGGGTCGTGAGAGTTTGAGTGTTCAGTGTAGTATCTTAGCTGTTCCTACTGCACTCTTCTGGACAGAGACCCCTGATGTTGTGCCTGGAAGCTGGAGTCACTCTTCCAGTTTGGGAGCTCCATCTCCTAATGCTTTTATTAACAATGGGACCACTTTGAGCTTTACCTTCTACATCTGCTCCAGTTGCTCCTTCAGTCCCTGGTACTTCTTGATTTTCTCGTGCTCCTTCTTTCTTATGTTGCTGTCAGCTGGGATTGCCACATCAATCACAACTGCGGTTTTCTTTCCCTTGTCAACCACCACTATGTCTGTTTTGTTGGCCAGCAGCTGCTTGTCTGGCTATAATTTGAAATCCCACAGGATTGTAGCCCCTTCATTCTCAGCCACATTCAACAGTGTCTCCCATTGGGACTTAGGGACAGCTAATCCATATCTGGCACTATGTAAAACAGCTTGGGACTCCCCCCAAGCTGGCGGCGGCGCAACTACATGTTTCTGCGGCTACCACACACTCACATCGCCTCAATTCGGAAAACGGACTGTTTCAAGTTTAGTGCACATAAACAATGTCAAATGTACTGTATATGTGTTGTCTTAATTCTGCTGTGTACCATTATTATCACTTTAGAGTAGCGTAGATTTACGTCGACGCTACCTGGCTATACCCGCCCGCAGTAGCGAACGAGTATCGGCATACCCGCCCGCTGTGCGGTAAACATATGACATCATAGCGCGCAGCCCAAGAACTGTCTGCAGAGGAAAAGATGAAAAGGCGAGAAGTGTGTGTTGGTCCCAATATGATATTCCGGATGATTTTATCATGGATAGTACGACAATGAACAGCAGCCAAAGCAGCCAGCTTGATAAAGGACACACTGGCGAATTTGGAGAGCAGCGCGCGCCAGCCAACATGACAAAAGTTAAAGCCAACTTTTATGTACGCGTTTGCTGGGTGTCGTGCGTTTTGAAATGACATGAAATATTGTTAATGTGATTCCACGTGTTGTGTATCTCAGTAAGTGATGATAATGCAAATGACATGCTGTTGCCGTGCGGTATGCATTTTCAGAGTCCCTCCGTCCATGCCCAGTCACCCAAAATGACAGGTATTCGCCCGAGTTAGACGAGGGCAAATACCTGTCATTTTGGGTGACTGGGCATGAACATCGGGCCTCTGAAAATGCATACCGCACTCCAAAAGCATGTAATTGTATTATTATTACGGTAAACAAGTAATAATTGTGGATTAATTGCTGTCTGCTGTGGCAATTTGAGTGCGGATGTAATCTTGTTGTTGCACTTGTAATGACAATGACAATAAATCTCATCCATCCATTCATCCATCCATCCATGTGCTGGACTGTCTCTTGGGCACATCTGCACAACCTGTAACTTGGGTCCTGTCGGCTGTGGTAGACTCCTGCCTCTATGGATCTGGTGCTTAGGGCTTGTTCTTGTGCTGCCATGATCAGAGCCTCTGTGTTATCCTTTAGCCTGGTCTTTTCTAGCCACTGGTAGGGCGTCTTGATTTCAGCTACTTCCTCTATCTATCAATGGTACATTCCATGGAAGGGCTTGCTCATCCATGATACCTCCTCCTCCTGTTCCTTATCACCGCCTGTCTTCAGCTGACTGAGGTACTCTCATAGCAGCTGATCTTGGGGGCATCTTTCTGATGTATCCATGTATGCTCCTTGTCTCATCATGGATAGTGGCTCTGACACTAACTAATCCTCACCCTCCCTCCTTCAGTTCTTCATAGAGCCTCAGGGTGCTGGACTTTGGGTGGAAACCTTTGTGAGGAGTTTTTGCATCTTGACATCAGTGGCATCTATTTGCTCCTGTGGCCAATAATTATTCCAGCTGGGTATCTGAGGGCAAAAGTATTGATGGCTCTGATCTTAAGTCTATCATTGACTGGCTTCTCAACATGTCTTACCTCCTGTCTACCTTCCGTCCTCTATGCCCGCTATTCTGCAGATGTGTGTTTGTGTTTTTGCTTTGCATCCAAATAGTCCTACTTGTGTACTGGGCAAGAGTCACCAGCATGTCTTTCTCCAGCTAAAATAGCAGCACCAGCACTGAAGATCTTGTGACTACACTGAATCTATACAGTTGAGCAGCTCAGAAATTTCCTATATGTGAAACTTTTTCAGGTGTCGTGACTCTTGGATATCTGTGAACCTTAATTTTCTGTATCTGGCCCTATACCAACAACACAAAGGCTTGAAGGGTGTGTCTGGGTGAGAGTTTTAGAAATGAACATCACCGAGTATAGATTTACACAAACGCAATAGCTGGACAGTCAAACATCAAGGAGGAGCAATATTAAAAAGAGGAGGAGCAAAACTGAGAAAAGGGAAGGACTAAAAAAAATATATATAGACAAGTAGGTCTCTGGTTCAGTCTGTCGCACCTTTTGTCTACCTGTATTACTGAACATTCACCAGCGACAACATGAAAGGTGAGCTGTGATGAACTACTTTTAGACATCTTGTCCTCCAGAATAATACAAATTTATAAAAAAAAAAAAAAGATTGATTGTCAAGTGAAATGAAGTATGGCAGCAATTTAGGCTTCAAAAGTTGCTTGTTAATAATTAGGGGGGAAGCAGTTTTTACCTTGTGCTACAATTAAACGCTTCCAGAGTGTATGTCACACACACACACACACACACATCAGAATGCTGCACCTGAATGTATTAGTTTGACTTAAAGTAATTAAAATTACTTCATTGTTCTTCTTCTTGCAGCTATTGTTTTCCTTTGTCTGATAAAAGCAATTTCCGGTTCCTCGGAGGAGGTTGACTGGGACTCAACGGAATGGGGTTACAGAGCTAGTAGCTTAGATACTTCTCATGATAGAGATAATGCAGGTAATGGTGATGACTGCATAGAATTCAGTTCTGTAATACATTATCATATGCAGAGTTTTATTTGTGCCTGTGTAAATGTGGGCTAAAAACTGGAATATTAATACCACAGAGTTAGATATTTCAAAGTTGACTTTGACTCTTTAACAGGTATTTAAACATTTTTGTTAATCCACTGAAAAAGCACAACTTGGATAAACAAAGAAAAATACAGTACTTTGTTTCACCTGAATTATAAATATAGTTTGAATTTTAAAAAAATACATTTATGTGTGACACATTACAGCATTTTTAAAATTTGATTTGGTCTGTTTCACTTTTTTCAGTATCCCAGTAAAGTCTGAGTTGTTTGTCTGTTGATCATATCAGTGTTAATTCAACTCTGTAATTTTAACAATCCATGAGTTCAGGGAGAAATGGGGGGGGGGGGGGAAATGAATTCTTGATGAACATGTTGTGTCTGTTGTCTGATAACCAGAAGGTTTTGGATTAAATCCCAACCTTAAACCTTTGTGTGTGGTTTTACTCAGAATAGTGCCAAAACAGTTACACCTTTAAATCCAATTGGTAGTAAAGTACTCCCTACAGTGTTGTATCTGAGTACGCCAGAAATTTAATATTAACAGGGTTAATATTTAAAACCATCATAGTAAAACTGCAACATGGAATCAGTGAGAATTACTAATGTATGAATTCATGAAGAATGTGGCTACACGTTCCAGACATTTCCCAGGAGCACCATGCAGTAATGAAAGATGTATTGCAATACTACATTACGAGAGGTTCTGTAATAAGAATAAATACATAAATAAATAAAACCCTCAAACAATTCTTGATCTTTTTGTGGAACTTGTGTCACCAACATAAATTTTGACAGAAATTGTGTGTGACATGGCAGAAATCCATGGGAGATTGTGTGTTGTGTAGCCATAAAAGTACAAATATGGATACAATCTGGATAATCACGACATGGTGCCACTGGATTTGTATGTTTTTACACCATGGCTGCTTAAGGCGTGGGAAATGTCTCATACCTGTAGTCACTGCCACGTGTAGCTACGTCTAGGAATACTGTAATATTTAACACCGTGAGTTGATTTAACACTGAGGATTTTGTCGTGTGTGCAGCGTGTCCAACAGACAACATGTTGTGTGGTTGCTGTTTGATGGAGAACACATAAACAGGACACAGATGTTCTTTGACATGACCAGTAGCAAGCTGCAGGAATCCCTAATGAAAGTTAAGCACGTTCTCAGCAATGTGAGAGGTGAGCGTCACATCCACCAGTCTAGCGTTCTATCGTTGTGTGTCCATTTGTCTCGTTTAGTCCTGTCCTGACGAGTTGCTCTCTGTCCATTCCCAGCCACCCGCAGCGCCTTTCTGCTGCTCTCAACGCCACCACCCTGCTTGGCCCCTTTGACAAAAACATGACCGTCCTCTACACTCACGTCTTCATCAACATGGGAGACGACTACGACATAGACCACGGCTACTTCACAGCACCTCGCGCGGGTGTCTACGTCTTCGCACTCACTGTTTCCAGTGATGCCAGCGTTCCCGGTGCTCCCAGCAAGCAGCTGGCCATGTGCCGCCAGCGTGCAATGGTGACGGCCAAAAGGTTGCAGAAGTCAGAGAGATAAACAACAACGATCAAGCGGACAGTTGCCAAGCGTCGCGCTGGCAGTGGAACTGAAGGCTCAAGACAAAGTGGCCGTGATTCTGCACGCCGGCTGCTTCCTGTGTGATGACAACCACAACTTTAATACTTTTACTGGCTACTTGGTGTATGCCACTGGTGTCTGATTCATGTCTTTTGTGCCTTATATGGCCTGATTTCTGTTTTTCTTTTTGTGCTGGTTGTTGGTGTCACTGTTCCTGTGTTGTGTGTGAGTTCTGCCCTCATGCTGTTAGAAATTACAAAAACCTTCCAATTATACGATTTAAAATGATACATATGTTCCTTATTATACCCTTCTTCACATTTGGCACACACAACGCCAAATACGAGATATGTCGCTGCTGTGCTAACAGCTGTTTATGTTATTTCGAGAAATGTGGTATGTGATAAATATCTGTACCCTGATCATTTCCAGCCAAATAAAATAAGGGTTTCAATCAAAATGACTGGTTTAATGTGCTTTTTGTTTAGCTATAGGCATAGATATATCTAATAACTGAACAATGACAAAGAGTTTCATGGTTTGGTGCGGCCTGTTCTCTTATTATGACAAATTAAGCAGGTCAATTAGGCTGGATAATATAATAATAAAACCTATCAGACACACAGCATAAACTTGAGAAGTGGCCGAATCAATAATTTGGTACATTATTTAAACAGAAGGTGAACTACTGAGCTAAACAACATCCCAAAGCCTGTGATGATGGCAGAATTCTTTTATTAATTAAGGAAAAACCTCTCCACCACATCTAGCCAAGTCAAAAACACTCTTGGGG